>NW_019384462.1:783055-790861 GCF_000671375.1 Centruroides sculpturatus
TACAGTCGACCCCCCTATAAGATATAGATACGTTCCAATTTATTAGGAATCCGATTTCTTACAAGTCGTTCCAATCACAGCCCGACACGTGTCAAGTTTACGGACTACGGCTGATTGAAAGGTTTTCTTCCATAAAATTAATCGATTCTACACTAATCCGACTCAACATTTCCAAAATACGTATATTTTTTCGTAGTTTTATAGGAATCGTAATTATAGGGGGGTCGACTATATCTATGATCTTATAGGGGGGGTCGACTGTACTGGTTAAGAAAGGTTTTGTTTGTGATTGTTTATGAGTTTCCTTGTATAGTAAAGACCATACAAATATTACAAGAGAGCCAGGACTTGACAAGATTACTGGGTGAAAAAAATAATTAAAATATTTCAAAAGTTAAATTGTGGTAAAATTTTTCCAGCAAAAAAAATAATTTAATTGTCAGAGGATATGATTGTATCTTTCACTGGAGTCACTTCCTTTCCCAGGTGACACATTTGATGTGTCACTGGGAACCTAACAACAAAAAATCACTATTGGACAGAGAGAGAGATAAATCAACATTGCCAAAAATGGGCAGGAGAAGAAAGAGGGGAGGATCTCCAAATAAAAGGAAATGTCCGATGATGACATGAAGAGTTCAGCTGACACAGGAGTTTGCAGATCCCACCTCATTGAGAAAGGATATTTGAGGTGTGTTTTCCCATCGCCAATCACGTCCTCCACCACCATTTGCCAGATCATAACTGTTTTGTATCGGATGTTCAAACTATACCAGCTAGGAACCCTACTTGGCCTGATCCAACGAACTTGAATTTCTTCACCTGTTCATCAAGTGATCTACGGCATTGAGCGCACGTCTTTCAAATTCTCTGTTTTTGTTCTATTTTGATTTTATTCCAATGCTGGTTTGCCGTTGCTGCAATTTGAATTTGAAGGTTATTAACTGTTCTTTCAACCCGAAGAAGACGAAAATAGTTTCGTTGAAAGCGCTAGTTGTTTGTAGCAATAGCTGTAGGTTGTTAACGCCTAGATGATAATTTTCTAAACTTTACTTATCCAATATTTGGCATGAAGTCCAATATTATTTTTCACGTTATTATTTAATAAGATAATAACGTTATTCAACGTTATCATCTTATTAAATATTGCTGGATTAATAAGGTATTGTGTTTTTAGTTATATTATTTTTCACTTTTAAACATGGTTTTTTTGAACATTGTGCTATAACAGTAACAAATGCTAGAATCAAATTAAATAAAAACTAGAAAAAGTAAATATAAGTAAAAGCAGTATTATACTTACTCTTAATTAAAATTTCAAACTTCAGTGCAATTAAATTACAAATTAAAGTCTCATACTTATAATTTCTCACACTGCTGAACAGACTAAAATTTTTTATTACAATTTTTAAATGTTTTATCAACAGTTTGAAATTTCTCTCAAAATGTAGATTAAAATTGCATTATTTGATGTTTCTGAAAACTTTTCATTACATATTCCTTGGTATATAGTGATTTTGTATTAATAGTTATATTTAAATAAAAAATTTTCTGTACCTATACTCTCGACCTATTTCATCTCTTCTCATTTCCCATGGTCTTTCACCATTTTCTCCAGTTTCTAATTCATAGTATGCTCTATTACGTTCTCTAATTACTTCCTCAAGATTCTCCATACTTTCTTCTACCTAAAAGATAAATTGCTCTATATAAGCAAAATTAGTAAATAATTTTTAATAAGTAATTTTATGGTTTTAGTAAAATATTTTTATCATAATATTTAATTGAAATAAAATATATCTTAGAAAAATTTAAATATATAAATTTTAAAATGAGTTCTTGAACAAAGTCATAAACAAATAAATATTAACTAAATTAAAATTATATAATTTTTAAGAAGTTTGTGGCTGTATTAAATTACTATATTAATACATTATATATTTATAATTTTAAAAAGTATTTGATTATACATTTAAAAAGTTTATATTTTAATATTGAATCGCATGTTGCTTTAATATTAGAAATACAACAAATAAATATGATACAGCAATGCAAACAATACAAGTGCAAATCATAATTTTTTCAGCTTCCATAAGAAATTACTCTTATGATGTCATCTTCTCTTTGAAAGTCAATAAACATATCACCAAGAAATTAAAAATACTTTCTTCTTTGTTGTTTTGTTTCTTTAAATTACCAATATCTTTAGCTGACTGAGAACCAGAGTGTCTGGTTTGAACCATGTTGTCACACTTATTCATCTTCAACCAATTCAGAACTTTGCCATTTGCAAAATAATAACACAATCTAACTTTATTCTGATTGATTAATTTATTGATTTATTTTTAGGATTTCTTACTCAAAGCATTTATTACAGAAAATTATACTTTATGACAAAAACGTTAGTAAATATATTCAGAAAAACAATGGAACTGCTGACAAAATGAGGCTACCATTTATAAAATAATAATACTAATAATGCACTCACAACATTTATTTCCTTTGACTGGCTAATTTATTTTTAGTTTTACATCATTTAAATGCAGGAATTTTCCATTCCTACTACACTGGGAATTTGGCTGAAAGTCAAGTATAAAATTATTGAAAACTATGAATAAATTGAGCAGATTAAGATTCGTGTATCGTTGTATCCATCTGTTCCAATTTTTAAAGCAATTATTTTGGTCAATGTTTTAATGTTATATAACTGTATTAGCATTAAGCAAGAGCTCATAATAAGAGAGATCTTGGAATTAATCATCTATATATTTTTAATTTAATGCTCATATCTACTTCTGAAAACAAGGGGTGTCTATGAATGTTCTATCAGTAGTGTTAGCAGAAACAATTATGAAGCACTTGAAAAGAGTGCTTCATAATTGTACCCCAAGTTTGTGCTTTTATACCTACAATATATTGACGATATCCTGATAATATGGGTTGGATCATAGGATAAATTATTGTAATTTGTAGATATGTTACTCTATCTATCTATCCATAAAGTTTTCTCTAACAGAAACAGATAATGTTTCCTTCTCAGTTTTAAACCTTGTGATTAAAAGATCATCTGGTAATTTAGTAACAGAAATGTATCATAAATTTTACAGTGAACCTTTAAGCATTCCTTGAAGTTTGTAAAAACTTTAATCTTATATAAATTCAGCCATTTGGTGCTAATTTGTAGGATTTGTCTCTTCCTATTAATGGTAAAAGAGAGATAAAATTGAGTTGTATCTTGTCAACTGTCATAAATGCAGAACATATGATTAGCAAGTTTAATTTTCTATAGAAACATTCAAATTTCAGTCAATACTCTGGTAATGGATAATAATTTAAAAACATTTAAAATAAAATTTTTAATTCAGAAAAACATTTCAATATCAAGAACATTTTACAATTTAAATACATTGAAATAATAATTATTTTAATAAACAAATGCAGTAAAACCTCAATTTAATGGACTTTGGATTTACCAGACAAAATTTCCACTCTGTATATATGTGAAAATTAACATCCTATTAATTTTAGTATGCTTTTTATATGTAATTAAATCAACAAGTTATTTTTCTTTTCAAATCCAAGAGTCACCACTTTTAACTTCATGCAACAATAGAAGTGCTTGATATATCATCATCTAAAGATAAATAGGAAACGTTTTCTGTTTTTTGTCAAATTTAAATTTTGTTTTCTTTTTAAGATTATTATTTATTTTCTAGTTTTTCATTTATTTTTATTTATTAGTACAAGGTAAATACCTATCTGTATGGGCAAAACAACAATAATAAAAACAACATATTTGTTTAGTTAAATACAATTAAAATGTATTTTTCAAAAAATGTTTATATGTTTTGATTTAGATCACACATTTGTTTATTACAGTCTCAGAACTACAGTGAATACATAAGCAAGAATACACATAGAAAACTTTTCTGTGAAGTTAAACTACATAAGTGAAAACAGATAAACTAACTTGTTTGTCAATTTTTTAACATGTGCATTTGGAAAAAAATTTACTTTTTTAATAGAAAGGATTTTTTGGTTTTAATGAACACTCTGTCATGTAAATTACAGTAGACCCCCTATAACGCGGGTTCCTATAACGTAGATTCCTATAACGTTGTGAAAAATTGTGACAGTATTCGTATAAAGACGCTAAAAGGGACGCGCAAAACGCAGTAAAATGTCATCACCAACTCGTCATTGCGGACGAGCAGCCGAACTACTTTCCGCCGTCCAGCGCCACGCTACGGAGAGTTTAGGCGGGTAAGTTGAGTTTACTATCGTCTGTACAGTATTATATATAAATTAGGTACTGTACATATAATTATATATTAACTTAATTTATTTTAACTTTATTATAATTATATATATACTTTCCGCCATCCAGTGCCACGCTACGGAGAGTTTAGGCGAGTAAGTTGAGTTTACTATCATCTGTACAGTATGTAAATTAGGTACCGTAAGTCTAATACAGCACTGTAATTTTACACATTTCTTGTGAAAGAAACATTTCTTATTCAACGGCCATAAAAATTATTTCTATTAATGATGTCTCCAAAGTTCAACAAATTTTTCGCAGAAAAATAACATCAGAAATTGCGGCCGTCGTTTGGTGCGCTGCTCCGCGACGAAAACAAGCTTAAGCAATGGCGACGTCGAACGGTGCACACTCGGTAAGTAATCCTACAATTTTTTGTTTATAGCATAGTTTATACGGATTATTCCCAAAAAATTATACGTATTTTGGAAATGTTAAGTCGAATTAGTCTAGAATCGATTAATTTTATGGAAGAAAACCTTTCAAACAGCTGTAGTCTGTAAACTTCACACGTGTCAGGCTGCGATTGGCTCATGTATTTAATTAAGGATTCCTACAACGCGAAATTCGTATAACGAGGAATGTATCTACGCATTATAGGGGCGTCTACTGTATTCTGTTAAATTGATGTTTAACTGTAATACATCTTTAAGCACTTTTTTAGTATAGTTTTTTCTTTTTGACAAATGTCTACAGCTTTCTTAATAAATATTCTTCAGGTTGCATTCTGATTTGGAGAATCAAAGTTTTGCATTCTTGACAATTTGAAGGCTTAAAAATAAAGCCTAAAATGCTTGTAAAAAAAAAATCTGTGCTGAAAAAGCACTTAAAGGTGTGCTATTTGTTTATTGAACTTAGTTCTGGCTTAGTTACTTTTAAATTTATTGTTAATTAATTTTTAATATTTCAAATATTAAAAATCATTTATATTATTTGAAATGAAATAAAAAATACTAATATTACTTTATCTATTCTTTCTGGACTAGGAAATAATTCACATTCAGTCTTTGCAGCATGTTGCATTGTCAATAACATATTTCTTTCTTTTAAAAGAATATACCTAAGTAAAAATACAAATATTTTAGATTGCACATCTAATAATTCAATTTATCATCATAAATATCAAAATTATAATCTGTTTTTAATATTAATAAATAATCTCAGTGTTTCTTAAAATAATCAAATTTTAATTTCTTTTAAATGAGACGTAGAAGGATTAAGACTGACCAGAAACAATTAAGAATAATGATAGAGAGTAATGTTTTATACATTTCAAATTTTGTATATATAAACATCACTAAGCTCAATATAATAGTAATAATAATTTAGACAGAATTATATAACCTAATAAATAGGGTATAACAATTTGCAGGGCTTATCACACCAAGGCCAGAACTTTTATAAAAAAAGGGTCGGTCTTTAATAATCAAATTTCAAATTTAGGTAAGTATGCATTTTGGGTACAAGGACCCCTCATCAGCTTACAAACATATGGTAACAATGTAACAAATACAACACCAATAACCAGCCAATACAATGGGATAACCAACATATGCAGTGCACTGCATTTACAATTTCTCAATGTAACCCATACACCAGGTGTGGCCAAACTTTTATCCCTTAGGGGCTACTTTTTTGATAAAATATAGTCTGTGGGCAACTATGAATATGGGCAAACAATTTTAGGATTTTTATATGTGCATGCGTTAACATTCATTTGCATTGTCACCAGGATAAATACAAACAATATGGGTACGTTGCACAGACAGTCTATTATTGTAAGAATAAATTATTGAATTAAGATTTTTAAACATTAATTTAAGTGAAAGCAAATTGTTCAATTTTAACTTTGCGGGCTACTTTCAAAATCTTTGTGGTCGACTGGTCAACCGCGGTCTACGTGTTGGCCATCCCTGCCATACACTAAAAACCAAAATATCAAGTATAAATTAGAATACAATGACAATATGGTATAACATATTATCTGGGACCAGTAAATGTCTTAGTTTCACCTACATTTTCCAAATTCTGGTAGACGGTTACACCAGGGATGCACAACCTTTTCTGAAGAAGGGCGAAATTAGGATTAAGTTTACTGACTGGGGGCCGGACCTCCCTTTTAACTTCATGCAACAATAGAAGTGCTTGATATATCATCATCTAAAGATAAATAGGAAACGTTTTCTGTTTTTTGTCAAATTTAAATTTTGTTTTCTTTTTAAGATTATTATTTATTTTCTAGTTTTTCATTTATTTTTATTTATTAGTACAAGGTAAATACCTATCTGTATGGGCAAAACAACAATAATAAAAACAACATATTTGTTTAGTTAAATACAATTAAAATGTATTTTTCAAAAAATGTTTATATGTTTTGATTTAGATCACACATTTGTTTATTACAGTCTCAGAACTACAGTGAATACATAAGCAAGAATACACATAGAAAACTTTTCTGTGAAGTTAAACTACATAAGTGAAAACAGATAAACTAACTTGTTTGTCAATTTTTTAACATGTGCATTTGGAAAAAAATTTACTTTTTTAATAGAAAGGATTTTTTGGTTTTAATGAACACTCTGTCATGTAAATTACAGTAGACCCCCTATAACGCGGGTTCCTATAACGTAGATTCCTATAACGTTGTGAAAAATTGTGACAGTATTCGTATAAAGACGCTAAAAGGGACGCGCAAAACGCAGTAAAATGTCATCACCAACTCGTCATTGCGGACGAGCAGCCGAACTACTTTCCGCCATCCAGCGCCACGCTACGGAGAGTTTAGGCAGGTAAGTTGAGTTTACTATCGTCTGTACAGTATTATATATAAATTAGGTACTGTACATATAATTATATATTAATTATATATAAAGACTTACTTCTATTATAAACCAAAACGGTGCTTAATTCACTATAATTTCTTTCGCTAACTATCGAAAGATTTGAAAACGTTAGTGAAAGAAATTATAGTCAATTAAGCACCATTTTGGTTTATAATAGAAGTAAGTCTTTTGATGTTACGGTGTGTGTTGGATGTAGTATTGTTTAATTATATATAAATTAGATACTGTATATATAATTATATATTAACTTAATTTATAGAAACTTTATTATAATTATATATATACTTTCTGCCGTCCAGTGCCACGCTATGGAGAGTTTAGGCAAGTAAGTTGAGTTTACTATCATCTGTACAGTATGTAAATTAGGTACCGTAAGTCTAATACAGCACTGTAATTTTACACATTTCTTGTGAAAGAAACATTTCTTATTCAACGGCCATAAAAATTATTTCTATTAATGATGTCTCCAAAGTTCAACAAATTTTTCGCAGAAAAATAACATCAGAAATTGCAGCCGTCGTTTGGTGCGCTGCTCTGCGACGAACACAAGCTTAAGCAATGGCGACGTCGAACGGTGCACACTCGGTAAGTAATCCTACAATTTTTTGTTTATAGCATAGTTTATACGGATTATTCCCAAAAAAT
>NW_019384462.1:794477-908273 GCF_000671375.1 Centruroides sculpturatus
CCTGGCAGGGCAAAAAAATCCTTAGTTAATTAATTTTCATTATAGACAGCTTTATAAAAGTATAAAAGCTCTCATAAAGTATTTTTCTGAGGTCTGTCTTATCAGGTAAATTGCTGTACACAGTGTATTCATTAATTTTCATTTTCATGCAATAAAGGCTCCATGCTTCCATAAAGGACGTACTTTTCCTTTTTTAAGGGTATTTGGGCAGTTTATTCTCTGTTGTATTCTCAAGTAAACAATACATGCAAGGACAGTACAGTATTTTCTGACAAAACACTCATACTTATTTTTTTAACCCCATTCCTGATAACCCGGCATTTTCACAAATTCGGCTACCCTTCGGTCCACATTAGGCCGAGTTTTCGAGGCTCTACTGTATTTGTTAATAACAAAATAAAAATAAGCAAAATAACATATGCTTGTTGAGTACAAATAATAAAAACTACTGAGATAAAAAATACATATTGACAGACTTGATGCAAGCATGAAATATGAGTAAATAAATAGAAACAGTATTGAAGGAGAAAATATTATATAGATGAAAAGAGAATTCGAACAACTAACCTTTCACTCTAGCATTGAATCCTTTTCTTTTTCCTAATATTTTTGGGTTTGTTAACCTTTTTTCAGGTCTTCTAAATCAAACATAAAACTAGTAAAAAGGAAAGGATTCAGTGCTGGAGTGAAAGGTTTGTGCTTGAAATTTGAACTTGATAAAAAGTGATTTTCAGAAAAAAGCAATTGATTATAATAAAATACTGATAGAATTTTTGGAGATTAAGGGTTAATGAAAAGAGTGTTAAATCTTATGATATAAACTATTACGTTTTTCTGGATTTGATTTTAATGCATGTCTCCCATAGTACAAAAGAGTTGTTTCATTGCTCAGAGACCAAGCATAGTAATATAGTAACAACTAATCCAGCTCTTTAATAATCTTTCAAGTACAGGATACTAAACTGTAATGTTACACTAATGAAAAAGAGGGTACACACAACTTGTATATGAGAAATTAAAGTGAAAGAAAAAAAACAACACAAAATTTGAGGAAAAATTTAAACTAGATTTTAACAATTTTGAATTTAAAACTATCGAAAATGTTTCTTAATCGATGACAATTAAAAAACTAATGGAGTGTAAAATTTACAGATACTTATAAATCATTTGTACAAATACAATCAAATGGCAATAAAAGAATTCTTGAGATCAGCTGAATATAAATAAAGGTACTTAAAAGTATAAATCTAAACAATTCATTATTTCAATGACAATTTTAATTTACAGTATATTCTCTTTAATACAGCAATATAATTTTTTCTTGTAGGAATTTTAGATCTGGTTTAAAGTATTACATTATTTTTTTTATAATTAAATAATATGAAACATAAATAAATTATAAATTTTATAAATATTAATCTTATTTGTTATACTTAAGACATGTAAAAAAAAAATTAAAAAATTAATATATCAAAATATTAAAATTACCAAAGTTTATGAAGATCAGAATTACTTTTAATTCTCAGTTCATCTTTATGCCATGATCGACCTATAAAATAATAATAATATTTATTTGAAATAGCAAACTTTGAATTTTGAATGGATTATCTTTGAGAGATGAAGACTTATGCAATAATTTAAATTTTTTCTTTATACACTTACCAGATTTTACTTCTTGTTCTCCCCAGTTTTTCTGGTCATCAAAGAATTCCATTAAATCGTTTAATTTAGTAGTAGTAAATAAAGATTTTGACATTTGTTGTGATATTAATGGTTTTCTCAAGTCACTGTTAAAAAATATATTAATTAAATATTTATCAAAATAAAAATTTCTTAAATAATAGTCAGAACAACTAATTGTTTCAAGACAAAATTTTTTTGAGTTAATAATATATATCTTTAATTAAATAACTCCACAAAACTTTCAAAAACACCAGCACAAAAATATATTTAAAATAAATATGTTAAGACAAATGTTTTTGATTCAATTAGGATCTACTTCAGATCATTAATGTTCGAAAGAATTAGAATACAGGATGTTCAAATTTAAATATTTTAAAATTGTGGCAACTGTAAACCCTTACAACCAGTATACAGTAAAAATCACACCTAGGTGTTAATATTAATGTTAAAACTAAAATAAAAATTAACAAATACATTTTTAAGGTCAAATGCAAATTAATTGATTTCCTATTTTTTAATGTTGCTGAGATTATCAAAAAAAGGATTGCCAGGCATACGAGATATTCGTCTCTTCCTTAAAATTGATGCATTCCCTCTTTAGTTCAGCTTTAAAAATTTTCAACATATTTATTTTAAATATATTTTTGGCTGGTGTTTTTGAAGGTTTTGTGGAGTTATTTAATTGTTTTATAACCAGCTTTGTGACCTGCGAAGCAGGTTAATTAAAAGAGGAGTACCTCAAGCCAGTAGCATTTAATGCTACAGGTCAGAGGGAGTGCTCCACTAAATGTAACTAAATGTAAAAAACTAAATGTAACCAGCTTTGTGAAGATTCAGTAATATATATCTTCTCAAAACACATCTAATAATATATAAATCCTGTGGCAATAAATATCTATAGATTAATTGTTTGCAAATCTCTATATGTTATGACTATAGATATAGGTTTTTCTGAGCTATGACTGAAACTATCAGTCATCTACTGTAGCTTGTATATTTGCATCACAATACTTTTTCAATTTTGCTTTTCCATGCTGGTTTTGATTAATTTTAAGTTAAAATTAGTGTTTTTATCACCAGCACCAATCAAAACATTATACAAAATCAAAACAATTCTATTTGGGTTGTGTACTATGTGCCTCCATGACAGCACCTTCACATTACACAGGCTGCCATTGTACTTGATACAGGAACAAGAACAGGGAGTTAAAGGAAGGCCTGACTCAATGGTATAGCCTTGGGAAGGAAATGGGATAGGTATGGTTAAGAAGAGTATGAGGTGGGGTGGGGATGAGAAGGAAAAGAGGGAGGAAAGGAGGGTCACTGAGCATCTGCTGGGAACCAATTGTGGAATGCAAATGATAAAGAATCCACATATGGTTAATTTACATGTTAGAGGGTTAGACACGACAATTACCATTTGGTGGGGACGATCAAAAGGAGCCAAGAGAAAGGTGGTAAGGTACAGTAAAAGCAGATAGATGTCGATATATAATGCATTCATTTTACAGGGTAATGCTTATTGCAAGGGAAATATGTAGTACAGTGGTTAAACATAATACAGCAGATAATTATAGTACAATGGTTATACGTGTTACAAAGGGTATACAAGATACAATGGCTAGACAAATTACAATATTACAATGGTTAAACAAATTACAATATTACAATGGTTATACAATTTGCAATAGTTGTACATATTACTATGATAATCATATTTTACTGGTTATATAAATTACAATGGTTAAACATGATATGAAGGAAATCGATGATACCATAAACAAACAAGATACAATACACTAGTAGAGGCTGAGTAGCATTAAGATAACACAGCAAAGAGGATGCAGAGTTACAAGTTGCTTATGTTGGTCTGCTGGTGGTTCATAAGTTAAAGGCATGGTATATTTTCCTGTTGTCCATGAAGGTATTTAGATTGCAGGGCCAGTGGTGCTCGTCGTTTTCCACCAGACGATACAGTTTGAACCTGTACACAAACCATCAAAACATTGTTACAAGTTTACTGAACTGACTTAAAACAATACTTCAATAATATGAGTTCCATGATTATCTCTTTAGTGTTGTTGTATACCTAATACAACCTATTCAAAGTAGATCCCAATACTTATAATACAAGCTCCAATATGATCTTTCAATACAGCTCGATCATCTCAAATTGGATTGATAAAATAAGGTAATGCAACACATGGCTGATCTACCAAGAAAGGATGTGTTTGAATCATGTTATTATTGACCATGATCCATGTAGTTGGTGCTCCTCAACCTTGACAACTTATAAAAGCATTGCATATGTTGGAAATGTTGTTCACAGTAACAGACATAAAATTGTCAAAGAAATAGTATCAGAAGTTAAAACATCTGTTAAAGGATGGCACAATGTTCTAATAAATCATTTGAACATACAGCATGTTTGTCAATACACGGTTCTAAGAATTTTATCTTCAGAACAAAAGAAAAAAATTGCAAATGACAGTATTACAACACCTAATTGCAATAGCTGATACAGATAAAAGTTTTTAAAATAATCTAGTAAAAAAAATGAGACATGGTGTTTCTCATACAATCCACAATCGACATATCTTATCCAGATGAAGAAATACCTTGTAGACAGGAGCAAAGGAAAAATTATGTTAACAGCCAGGGTATTATTCACCAGAAATTTATTCTAGAAGACCAGATGATTACCAAGAAAATGTATCTTGATATCTTTTGTTGTCAGAAAGCATCTCTCAGAGATGCAATAAGGAGAAATGAAAAACAAATACATGGATTCTTCTTCATGACAATGTTTCATATTGGTTAAACAGTGCCTAGCAAAGTATAATATGATAACACTGTAACACCCTGCACATTCCCCATATGTCACCAACAGATTTTTATTATTTCCTTGTTTGAAATCCAAGTTGATTTAGGGACTCTGAAGATATTGCTGCCTGACTTTAAGTTAGAGTTTCAAGTTGATGAGTTTAATAATGATTTTCTCAAATTTTTCTGTGGATGATAATTCTCAAGAATCTGTTCACAAAATTGCATAGGGTTTATGATACTTTTGAGTGCATTTTCAAGGAGTCCTCTTGTGTCCAATCACAATGCTGGTAACATACTGTATCAGTAAAAGGATATTGATGTAAGGTTATCAGTGGCGTGCCGTCCATGGAAGCATCACTTTCCTTGTATTTTCTAAAATATAAATACATATTGTGCGATTATTTTCATATTTTCACATACTTTGAATAAATTAAAATTAATATTTTACCACAACTGCATTATGTATCTTATTACAAATTGTGAAAAATCGATAAGATTGCTATTGTATATTCGAATATAAATTTGTATATGCATATTTCCAATGGAAGCGCTATATTGTCAAATACGGGACAGCTTCCACGGTGAAAATATTTGAATAGTGTAAAGCAGCCAGATTACGGGCATTTGCTTTACAGAGCACCAACTTCACACAGTTTAGCTCATGGATGCTACACACCAAAATATCGTATGACACTTCCAATGAGTCTATCCAGGGCCAACACAGCTTCCCTATCATCAAATGTCACTGCACGCCACTGACGGTTATAAAGGCATAGTACAGTATTGTGTTTGCATAAAGCCATAGTGTTTGTTTATGTTAACCATCTGTATTCACATGGAATACAAGAGAAAATGTAGATTGCAGATCTATCAAATGGTAGAGGGTACACAAGAAAATTGACTCATCTTAAAAAGTACCAACTTTGACTTAACAAGACCGTATTATATGGAAAACCAGTAAACCTTATATACAGTGCCTGGGACTTGTAGATAGCTGCTAAGTCAAACTGCACAACTTGAAATGTTTTACCATATATCCTGTATTTTCAATTTGTTTTCGTCATATGTATCTTATGAAATATAGTTTTTATTTAAATAATGGCAAGATTTCAAATGTGAATACTGTTTGATACTGTTGGAACTTTAACAGAGCTGTAGAGCATGCCCATAAAAGCAAAAACATCAAAGTAACCACACCTTTATATTTAACTCTACTCAACTTTATAAATTTTCATAATTTTAGCAAATATTAATTACACTGAATTACAAAGAAATCTACTTTATAAGTTAATAAAAAATGTTCATATAACTGAAACAAATTAATATCATTACCCAATATTCACAAGTCTAATTTTACTTGTGAATTTGTAAAGAGTACACAAAGTTCTAGCATTCATCTTCACAAATTAAATAAACTTTTAAATTATAAATAATACAAACACAATCCAAGATATTTTAAAACTAAGAGACCGTCAACACGTGAGCGATTGTTTAATGACTTTTACGCCATCTAACGAGAAAAATTTTACAGATAAATTTTTTAACCGTATAGATAAATTTTAAATTTTATCTTAATATTTTTTTATTTTTATTGACTGAAAACAATTACTAAAATTATTAATAAATAAAATATTAATAATAAATATTTTCAACGATAATTTTATTTCAGATGGCGTTTCTTACATTTTACATCGTTTGGTCTGCTTGAAATGGAGAAGTGGCAAGAGTGTTCTTTGTGAGTCCGTGTTTTTATTAATAAATGATAATAAACCTAATGTCTTTGCAGCATATTTTAATATAATGAATTTACATACGACATAAGGCTACTTAAAAGCCATTTTTTTATTACTTAACCATTCATTAAATACGCACCACGATAGTAAAATTACACTGTGAAGATCAGTTATTCACCTATTGGACAAATAGTAAACATTTTACTGATAACATCCACTTAAATGTAGTTTTAGATAAGCTTTCAATTTTGATTTAAAACGATACTCGGGGTTTTTTTTTGCTGTTCGATGGTACAAATGCAGCTCTGAATGAGGCAATTGGGACCTTATCAAAGCTGGGGGGTCAAACTTAGACACAATTGCACTGTTGGGACCTTAACAGAGCTGTAGAATATGCCCATAGGAGCAAAAACGACCAAGGAACCATACCTCTGAGGTTGTGACTATGCAGATGCGAGCAAGCGAATTTTCCGAGTGAGCGAGAATGTGGCGAGAAAAGGTGATGACGTTTTAAGCTCTCTGTTTCTTGTTCTTGTCTGTGTGGTTGTAATAAATGAGAACAAGAAACAGAGAGCGTGAAATGTCATTACCTTTTTTCTCCACATATTCTCGCTCACTTGGAAAATTCACTTGCTTACATCTGCATAGTCGCATCTTAAGTATGACCTTTTGCAATGATAGCCTCATAAGATCTTACCGAAATTTGTGGGTGGAGTCCATACTCTTCATTTATAACTGCAATTTTGCAGTCCTAAATGAATAAACTGAAATCTGGATATTTGGAGATGTAGTTTTTAAAAATATGCTTGCAATGAACCAGTTTTCATGTAAATGATTAATCGTACATAACTTCATAAATTCTACAAGCTCTTACCCAGAGTGAAACAAATGAAATAAAGTAGTGTTTTTTCATTGTCCATACTTAGTTAACTTTGAAAAGAGTAGGATTTTTTTGTTGAGAAAGTTCAAGAATAAGTTTAATTGAAACATTTTAGAAAACTCAAATGCTTTAGGCTATGAAAGAAATAATTATTTTCTCATGCCAAATAATTCTTACCAGATAAAATTTACAAGCACTATCTAATGATATTAATAAACTTTAATAGTTTTTAATGCTTTAGACTATGCATTCATCATCAGGAGTCAAGAAGAGAGAGAACAATTTATTCTTTTTTTCTTGTTTAAGATTGAATAATCCAAAATTGTTTTTTTCTAAAAAAAAATTGCAGTTTTAATTGGATTTAAAATTTCAATTTCAGAAATTTGTATTTTACAGATCCATATTAACATTTTCAGCAATTACTTATTTCTTTTGTAGATATTGTAAATACATCTATCCCTTTTTTTATGCAGTCTACTTTTCACAATTTTGAAATAATACAGTTGACAAAAGAAAACAAATCCTCTTTATGCTGTTAATTTTTTATCTGGAAAAAAAGCAGTTTATTTGAAAATTTTTAAATTTAATTTTTTGTTAAAATTGTGTTATTTAAAGTTACTCTTTTTGTTGAAATACTAATTTTAAAATTACATGTTTCTAAATTGACAGTTAGTTTATCTGTTTTAAGCACAGTACAGTAATGTATGTACTGTACTGTACATCAGAGAATACTGTACTGTAAGTTGGTTTTGTTTCCTATGCTATGTTGTGTTTATGATATTTAAGTAGAAATATTGTTAATGATAAATGATGGTAGAATTAAAAAGCTTGTTTCTCGTGTTAATGACTTATTTTAACATACCATTGAAGTTATGGCTCCTTTCAAGCATTTTTGTACAAGACGCATGTTCTGTAATTTTATACATGATTTTTGTTATATCCACCATGCAAAAAGAGGGCTAGGAGTATATGATTGGTTTTATGTCACTCAGACATATTTTTAATATTTTTTTTCTTTGTTAACTTATTTCTCTAACTTATTTTGTTTTATATCTTATTAAAATTTAATAGTGAATTTATTATAATAAATTTAGCAATTATCATTTATTCTGTTTTGAAAATAACTTCTTGAAATAAAAATTATTTTTATACTATTCTGATTATATATAATGTTCTGAATTATTTGTCGTCATTGTAAATGTTACACTTATGATGATGATCTAAGTAAATCAGTTGTTCTATGATTGTAAAATTTTCTCATTTTATATATTTTTAATATCTAAAACTAATTTCTAATAATTGTTTTGGTTGTTTTTCCTCAATTGATCATCAGTTTTACAAGTTATTTTATTATTTTTTGATTTATTGAATCAGCATAATAGAAATTATCTGTAATTTATTCCTGTACTTTTCTTACTTTCATGGATAATTATTAATAATATTTTGTCAACGTGTATCATAAAACAGACTAATCCCTTAAAAAAATCAGATTTTTTTAAAGACTGATGTTAGATTACTTTGATGAACTTCTTTCAACTAATCTATCATCAGTCTTTAAGTTTCAACAAAGTAAATGGATAGAATAAATAAAGTAAAATTTATATTTATTTATTTTTCATTAAAAATATTTTTCTGACTAATGAATATTTGCCAATTATTTATCATTATTTGTTTTTGTATTGATAAATAAATACTTTGCAAAAATTTGTTCATGCAATATTAAATAATTAAAGAATTTAAATTTTACAATAAAATAATGTTTAATGTGCTAACTGTTAATTGTTTTTTCTTTGGTCCACAAATTACTCATCAAAAAAATATTGTTTCTGTAGTAATATATGTTTTTGGTAACTGTAGACCAAGCAATTTCTCTCTCTCTCTCACTTTTGATTCATTTTTATGTATTCATTTCTGAAAACTGGCATAATTATGTTTTTAAATATTCTATAAAGTTACTGTAAAAGTGTTTACATGAGTAGTAAATTAATTTTTTTCTACTGTTGTCATAAACTAAGATTTTTTAATTTTTATATATTGTTTTCTTACAGCAATAGGAACATAATTTGCTTCAAGATATTTATAACAGTAAAACCTCTAAATTTTGAATTTGAAGGTACCAAAAAATGGCTAGTTTGAGTTATGGAGAATTCTAATTGTGGAGTATATAAAAATTAGAAAATTTTCAGACAAAGTACAAAGCAGTAGAATAAAAGATGCAATTCTGCAATGTGTTTAAATCCATGGTATTTATTTGAATCATTATTAGAACAATACATGAGGTTGTAATAATGATTTAAATATTACAAATTTAGGTATATCACAAAATTATCTCTGTTACATTGAATTTATTCAAAAATCAAATTTTGCATAATACATTACATGAATTAGCTACTGGAAAATGTAGGTGATTAGCAAATAGAGCTTTATTACTGTAAAAGATTACACAAGTTCATAAAGTGCTGAAGACAAAATTCAAGATGGCTGCCATAAACAAAGAAATAGGCTCTAAATATTACAAATATTATAAATAAATATCTAAATAGAAATATGAAGTTATAAGAAAATCAGTATCCTGTAATGGAAATTAAAAAACGGAACACTGAAATAAACTTTGGCTACTATGGTGTCTCTTCTTGCCTGCTGTTATAAAAAAACAACTGTTAACATTTCCACCAGGTAGAGAACATGACTAGAGGATTTGATCCCACTTTTCAGTCCCAAAATTTTCGGGATTAAGTTTTCCTAATCCCGAGATTTTCGGGATTGACATCATTTTAAAAAAAGTTGCAAAATAGACTGCATGAAGCGAAACGTTCAGTGCCAGTGCTTTTAACAGAATTGCTTGCCTATCATTTTAATATAAAACACAAAAAATTTTATTCCAAGCAAGCAGCAGAAATTAACCTAGCAGGCTTGCGATGCTTGCTTGTAATAAAACTTTTTGTATTTTCAACTAAAATGATAGGCAAGCAGTTCTCACTGGGTTACTTGGTAATATACTTCATTTTTGTACTTTTGAATTTTCGCGGGCGCCAATCGATTTTCTGGTGCAGTCGAGAGCACTACTCAGTGCATTTTACCTGTCAATGTGTCAGCCATCTTGTTTTGCCAGTGTAGTTAATATAGACCCGACGCCTCTCGCTTAGGGGGATCGACCTTAGGGGAAAAGATTACGACCCTCGCCTTGCCCGCAATCTGTCAGGATGATGCGAGAAAGTCTTTTTACGTTTCGGGATAGTGGTTTGCTGGACGCTGAGAGACTCACACAGAGACTGAATTTACAAAATTAACGCGTTTATTTTTAGAAAGACATGCTTACAATGATCGAAACAATCAGGATTGTAGCCTTTACTCATACAATTCCGATCCGTGTCGATCGGACTGTTTTCTTCCATCCTCCCCGTGTCCTCGAAGCTTATAAGTATTTACTAACGATTCCTCCAACTTCCATCAAACCTAAACGCGTTTTCTCAGCAGCTGCATATATGTGCAACAAATTGAGAAGCAGACTTGGTGATGAGACACTGGATGCGTTGTTATTTCTCAGATCATATTTTCGCAATTCAAATTAGAATGTTCCTATTAGATTAGTTTTCTTTATATTTAAGAAAAATGTGACTGATTAATATTATTTTTAAATACTTTTTGCTAAGAAACTTACTTTACTACCTACTTACTAGGTTGTTATATGAAAGTAGTCTATTTAGTCGATGTTAAGAGAGATTTTTGTTAATTTTCAACGTTTATTTGCATAGTTTGTTACATAAAGGTTTTTTCAATTTATGTGAGTTTAAAGAGATCTCAGTGATGCTTAAAAAAGAATAAATTTAACATGAAACAGTGATTTTAAGTCTGGTTAGTCTGACTCTAAGTCTGATTAGTTAGAGTGATTAAATTAACTAGGTGTATACCGTAAAATACGTTGATTTTTGTCTAAATTTTGATTTTTGATTTCTGTAAGATTTTCTTATTTTTTATTAACCCTCAATACCAAAATAATCCTGGGATCCTGGGATTGAATAAGTATAATCCCGAAATCCCGGGATTAGAAATAAGGACCCGGATCGAATTTCCTAAACATGACTTTTAAGCTGCTTGACAATTCTACAGGAAAACTAGATTTAGCACATTTTTTGCTAAATTGGCAATTCTGATGTCTTTGGCTTACTTATCCAGCTGTATTAAAGTTAATTTACTAAGCAGTGTGCCAAAAGAATTCACAGAACTTAATAAACTTAGATCGCTCAGCACCTGATGAGTTCAACTTGAGGGATAAAACATTGAGATCCATTATATAGAAACACATTATGTTATACAGAGTGTTTGCCAGAACCAATAATAAGGTTCAACTTAAGGAAGGACTTAAGGTTACAGTTTGACTTAAAGATTGGAGGTTTTACTATAATTTGTTTTCGATTTGTCAAAAGTGATAACAACGAAAATATGTAATAACATGAAAAAATAGTTTTAATTACTTTTAGAGATTTTGAGTAAAAAATAGATTTATTTTAATGCTAATGTAAATGATGCTTTTGCATGGTCACTATTTAATTTTTCTGTTTGCCACTGCAGTAAAAGTTGAGTTTGACTGGACTCAAAATATGTCCTTATTTCTATTGTACTCTGATATCATAATGGAAACATGTCACAGCTTTGTAACTTACTAATATAGATTCCATTATAATGGGAATCAGTGAACAACATGAATTACAACAGAATGTGTTTAATATTAAAGATCATTTAATTGTCTCTTTATCCATTGTTTTATTATTTGTGTGGATTACAGTATTTGTTATGTTCAATGTTATTCTAATGCTTAGCAAGATGTTGCAAGCATTCTAATGATGGTCCAACACATACAAATACTAATGAACATTATTACATAATTGTGTTTGAGATTGCATATCCTTGACTTCTTGAGTAATATTAACAGATCATTGTCATTAGAGATTAGTCTTTGTAAAGATGATTGATTATAGATGAGTAAAATGTAGTTAGAAAAGGTGCATTCATTTTTGGGACAAGTTTGTTGCACATTTGATTGTTTACTATTAAGTTGCTAAGAGATTGCTACTTTCTTACTAATAGTTTATTTATATTGTAATTTGTAATGTTTAGAATATTTTGTTAGAATTTTAATATTTTTGGAAATCTGTATTTTGGTTTAGCTCCAAATAAAGTACGTATTTATTAATCTTTAGGAAATTAAGAACTGTTTGATGACATTGAATAGTATTAATTTGATTGTCTAAAAGTTTTAGAAAAATTTGATTTTTCTATCAAATTTTAATCAGTTTAACTTTTTAGAAAAATTTGTAAGGAAATCACTGAGAGATTTTGAACTTGCAACTTAATAAATAATTGATTGATTAAATATGTAATGAGAATTTTTCCATCACTAATGTCAATGAAATTAAAAATGTAAATTTACAAAGTTAATTTTTTCAGGTTTTTTAATTTATTATCTATTAGTAATTATTTTCTTCATATAAATAAGTTATATACATTACTTATTTATATTAAGATAATCAATTTATAAATGTTAAAATTACTTTAATACTGATTACAATAATAAACTTTTTTTTTTAGGTATTAATATTCCTGAAGAAAACATTCTTTCAAAATTATTTCAAAATGACTTCACACATGATGCATTTTGTTATTGGTCTGAAAAGTCGTAGTGAGGAACTACGTTCAAAGACAGCACGAGATTTACATCACTATGTTACAACTGAATTAAGAGAAATGTCCGTAGAAGATGTCACATCTTTTATGGATGATTTTAATCATCATATATTTGAGATGGTCTCTAGTTCTGATATAAGTGAAAAAAAGGGAGGAATATTAGCAATAGGTAATCTTGCTTTTTAATAACAAATTTAAATTAAGTCATTATTGCTTAACAATACACTTAATTATCCTTTATCCATATACAGTTTTATATCTATTAAGAGTTTGATAGATAATAATAATTTTATATTTTACTTTATTGAAAACATAAAAATAGTTAAAACAGTTTTATGTAAAATAATACAAAACTATTAGTCAAAAAATTTATTCATATCATAATTTATAATATATATATTACAAATTATGATATGAATAAATTTTTACTATTAATGTATATGTACGTATGTATATATAAGTTATATATATACACATATATATTAATACTAAAAATGTATATGTAAACTATATTATAATATTATATCTATGATATTTGCAAAACTGAAAAGGTAATAAGTTTATATTAATCTATATATATTATATATATATAGGTATATATATTAAAACCTTTACCCATATATTATTGTGAGAATCTGAAGAGGGGACAATCCATTAATTAATTACTTAAAGTAATATTCCAATCCAATACCCCCTGGGAAAAAAAGGCAAACAAAAGGCCACCAAAAAGGGGAAGACCAACCCGGACCTACTCACACACATCCTATTTCTTGTGATTTCTTGATAGACAAAACAGATCAAATATCCCTCCAGATCAACAATTATGTTATAGAAAAGGAATTAGCCTTACCTTTCAAATGCCTAACAATTAAATTATTAGTTTGGTATTTACGATTGTATAAATATTTGGTTAATTTCCATGTTTTTAAATATATTTAGACTTTATTTATACTTTTGAAAAAAGGTATTAATTTTGTTAATTTTTTATATGTTTTAGTAATATTTTTTGGTTAAATTTGAATAAATTAATTTTCTCTTGTTTTTTAATTTATAATTTAATATTTAAAGCTGTTTATTTTTACAGTTAATTTAATTGGAGTTGATGTGGGAAATACAAGTACTCGAATCAGTCGGTTTGCTAATTATCTTCGTAACTTACTTCCATCTGCTGATACTACTGTAATGGAACTTGCAGCTTGTGCAGTGGGAAGATTGGCATTAGCAAGTGGAACTTACACTGCTGAATATGTAGATTTTGAAGTGAAAAGAGCTTTTGAATGGTTGAGTGGAGATAGAAATGAAGGAAAAAGACATGCTGCTGTATGTAACATTTTAATAAATATGTAACAAGTTATAAAGAAAAATTAATTGAGAAAAACTTATTTTACTAAAAACACAGAAAATTAGATCTTTGTTAAAAATATTGTATTAGTCAATGTTCATTCACTGTGTGTTCCTATGAAAATTTTTTTTAATGTGTAACAAATATTACTTACAAAAAATTGAAAATCAGCTANATTATCTCCACAGAATGTGGGTGTGTGGTCACTCTTAGCTTCATTTCTCCCCATAGATCTTACTGGCATGGGTGTCCCTACCAGGAGCTTGTGCTCCAGCCTGCATTGCCCTATGGTTCAGTAAAATTACTGGGCTCTCCCACCACGACCAGGTGGTTACCACGGGAGAGTATTATTATTATTATTATTATGTTGGGTTTAGTGGGTTATACTCGGTTGATACCAGTGGCTGTGTACTATGCCAGACCAGAATAAAGGCATAGCAACCAAACTAAAACTAAAATTAAATAAGTGTGTCAGTGTCTGTATTCAGGAATTTCCTAACAATGTGGCATGTATTCAATATAGTGGCCTTCTGTAGTATGATGTATGTATTTCTATTCAATTGTAATGTTCCCAGGCTTTTGTGTAGTATGCAGGATATAACACCTGTACAGGAGAGAACGACAGGTACAATAAGCACCCTATCCATTTTTCACAGATGCCTTATTTCCTGGGTTAGTTCTGTGTACTTGCTGATTACCACCATTTTTTAAAAAAAGAGAGAAAATATTACATTTTATTAGATATATATCAGTTCATCTGATAAGCAATCACTGTTAATAATCACTTATTTGTGAAAAAAATATTAAAAAAATAACAGACCCTTTTCTCTTGCACTTTGGGCTAATGTTAAATTAACATTACCTACTATTATTGTTAATAATAGCCTAGACTGCATGAGAAAATGGTCCATTATTTTTTATTTTAGTTTTTTGCAAATGACTGATTATTAACAGTGATCTCTTATAATATGTACCAACACATTTACAGATTTAAATTTTTGTTCATAAATAAAGCTATAGTAATTTTTCTATTTATTTAATTATTAAAGTGAATTACTTAGTATTTAATAGTAGAATTGTTGCAGAAATTTATTATTACTTTAGTTTTTCAATTTTTTAAAATAATTTATCTACATTCATGAAACAAATAATAAATGTGAATATAAAAATGAATTTAAAAATAAAAATTTAATGTGAAAACTATAGGAGTAACTCAAAATAAATAATTTAATATTTTAAATTACTTTGTATTGAATCTATGCAACTTTCAATAATTTTACATCATATCAGGAATTTAAAATATTTTAAAATTTACAAACGTGCAGTGGGTGATTGGTTAATGAACAGTTCAGACTGCGAACAAATTGGAAAATGAACACTTTTGTGAAAGATTTTTATGTTCGAACAACAAGCACATGTTCGGATAACAAACATCTCACAGAACAAACACAAGAAGAAGTGACGTAAAATACTGCATGCCAATTGGTGTTCCCTTGTATCCAGGTGACAATTTGAAACCTTTCAGAGCTTGAGAAATGTCAACATCGATGCATCAATGATACTGATTGGATAGTATTCCTCTGAACTTTGAAACTTTCCCTTGTAATTCCAGCCTTTTGTTTATCTTTCTGGCAAAGAATTTTTTTATAGTCTTCATGAGACTCTCGGGCGGGCACTTGTTAAGTTTTGCATTGGTTTTTGTTTTCGAAAGGTGCGAGTTTAACTGTCCCATTGGATATTTATTAATGTTTTAACATCAAATTTTGAATTTCATCTGGGCCTCACATTTACATAATTTTTTTGTGCACTAGTTGATTTCTGTTCTCTGAATTTTTGTAAGTGCTTTTCTGAATTTTTTATTTAAAAAAGAAACTGATAATATAATGGAGCCTAAAAAGAGTGGATTTTTTCAAGAACTGTGCTCACCACAGAAACCAAGCAAGAGATAATAACCAAGGTAGAGAGTGGGCAGAAGATGTCTGATGTTGCTAGGCAGTATGGCTTGAATAGGTCTACAGTAGACATAATCTTAGCTAAGAAAGATATTATCAAGAAGACTCAAGCAGCTAATAGAGTAATGAAAATCATATCTGAGAAATAAAGAACATCGAAGAGTTCATAATGAAATCCTGAAACTAATCTGATGACAGAAAAACTCCAAGAACTCTTAAATGAAGAACACCAAGAAACTCAACAAGATGTGTTTTATCCAGAAAGAGAGGAAGATGAAAGAAGATCAATGCTGACATCTGCTATTGAAAATCTTTTGAAGAAGTGGGAGAATGTCAAAACAATAGTCATCCAAATGGCATCCAAGCCAGGTTGAGGTTAATAGGCTTGAGAATCACCACAACAACAATGTAATTAATTCTGAAAAATCCTGAAGAAGAAAGAAAAGCAATTGACATTGGACAGATTCTTTAACCCCCACAAGCGAAATAAACACGACTGATAAAAATGTAAGACTGTGTATGTATGTATTTTTTATTATTACATATAAATATATGTAGTAAGAAAGTGTATAATTTTTATTTTTTGGGGTCTCCAGAATGAATTAATCAAATCCCCATAAAAATCTATTGTAAATTGATAATTGGTTAACGAACAATTCAGATAGTGAACATGGTTTTGGAACGGATTATATTCATTAACCAATCACCCACTGTATTTTTATTTCTTCTGAAATGATGAAAATTCTTGAATTGTGTTTATATTTTTAACTCTTCTGTTTTAAGATTAAAATCAATCCAATGTTGTTCTGTCCATTCTTATTCTATTATGTACTACTAGATTTGAATTCAAATAAAATTTTTGAATTAAAAATACCAGCTTATGTACTATATACTTTACATTGATATTATCATCCAGACCTTTGGTTCTGTTGTACCATCTATTCTTTGAATAACTGCAAATCATTTTGATTTGCATTTTAATATTAGTTGCTGGTTTAATAATTACTTTCTTTGTCATATATGACAAAGAAAAGCAAGAACATTGTCTGTCATTATTGCTTATGATGATTTAAAAATTATTAATTCTGATATTTTGAAATTCAAAATGATGATTTAAAATTATCTTGTTTAATTTTAAAATTAATTTGTCTAGAGTTATAACATGTTACTCATTAGTTAGAAATCCATTGTATTTTTCCTTTTTTTAGTTAATGGAAATATAATAGAGTATGTGCAGTCAATAAGTGATCTAGATGTCATATTTGAGGAAACATTTTGTTTAAATTTGATGAAATTATTAAGAACCCTGCTTTATATAAGGAAGTTCCTTGAAGACATGGCTGTTCTATATCATCAAATTTTTTCTTAAGACTCAATTTTTTACAAATTTTTAAACAATAATTCACTATTATTTGTCTTTTTGGAGTAATGTTGCTTGCTCTTTTGCTTTTCAAAGTGATTTTCAAACTGGATAAAGTATAATTTTTGTTAAATAGATTTTCATTTATAGAGCAAAACTAGGATTTCCAAACTTTGCACATATCAAATATATAGATCATACTGTTTGTTTTTAGATTTTTTTAAATGTGTTTATTCTGCTCCCTTTGTGATGATCTCGTGCACACTCCTTTCCAAATATCTAATTATTTATGCTATGCATTACAGAAATTTTCTGAGATATTTCTAGATGTTCTATTAGTTACTGTTAGTTTGTAAATGCTATTGAAGATATAGAACAATTACGTGTTTCCAGTTTATTCCATTTTAAGAAACATTGTAACAAATTATTTTATTAACAAATTTAATTTAATTTATTTATTATTGATGTTTGTTTTTATTCTGAGATTATTTGTTTGTCATCTCAAGGTAGTGATCTTTAGTTTAACATTTTATTTGTTTAATTGAAAATAAATAAATATTTAGAATGTAAATATCTATACTAATATAAGAGAAAAATCATATAAAACATTATAATTTAATATTAGATAAAATGTTCATAAATAATGTTATTCTCATAATTGATAATTTTATCAATTATGAGAATAACATTATTTATAAGGATTAGGAAATAAATAATAGTTTAAATATTTATCCTTGTCACTTTAGAATCAGAAATTTAGATCAGTTTTTCGTTTACTTTAATTTTTTGATCTGTGATTCCAATGATGTGACATTTCCATTGAGTAGATGTTTTTAAACATTTATTGTGATGTCTTTAGAATATTTAAGTATGTTTCAATAATTTAAAATTTATTTGAAATAAATATTTTATATGCTTTTTATTTGGCAACTACCCAATGGGTAAAATAACCCATTTGGTAGTGCCTTGTATCTTCTGTAGAAATAAAAGAAAAAAATTGAAGTGATGTTGTGTGTTGTTACTTTAACATAGAAATTTGTATTTTTACTTCGGGACATTGACACTGTGTTTATTTATGTTGTAATGTTTGGAATGTTTTATGCTTTTACGTATTCTATTTGTTTAGGTTAACTTTTAATAGTTTTGATGTATGAATGACACTGTGTTTTAATTTTTGAGAACTTAGGAACTTTTTGATATCTTTATTATATTTAATAGTTTTTGTTTTAGCAAATAAATTCAAATAAATTTAGTTAAATCTTACATCATTTTTGTTATGTTTTATATTATATTAGCCTATAATCAGAGAAGCAGCAGTGGCAGCTCTGCGAGCAGCTCTTGTTGTCACTACACAACGTGAAACCAAAGAATCCCAAAAACCTCAGTGGTATAGGGTAAATAATTGCATTTTTATATAGTTTAAAATAAAATAACCAAAAAATATATATAATTATTTTTTATATCATAATTTATTCAAAAATTATAACTATTTTTTATATCAGTGAGTATTTATAGTTTTCATTAAAATATAAAAATATATGTCATGTTTGAATGTTTAATAGAAGCTATCAATTTGCAGATAATTTTATTTTAGAAAATTATATTAAATAAATTATAAATTACATTTCTTAAAAATATGAATTTATCATTTAGCAATGTTATGATGAAGCAGAAAAAGGATTTGATGAAATTCCACCTAGAGAAAAAAGTGTAAACAGAGACGACAGACTTCATGGTTCACTATTAGTAATAAATGAATTACTTAGATGCAGTAATGCTGAAGGAGAGGTAAGTTTCTTGATGATTTTAAGATAAAGATTTCTATATACAGTAGAACCTCGATTATCCGGATTTTTCAAAATAAACAAAAATTTTACGAATTTGCTGATTTGCACTTGGTGAATTATGATACTGTTTATGTACATGATGGAATGCATAACTTTTTTTGTGTTTCAACAACGTCTTACTCGGAACAGTGGCCATAAACGCTTAAATATATTTTGCATTGTAATAAAAATGTAACTTGACATACGTATTTATAAATAATTTTATTTTCAAATTACATCATTTCTATGACCAAGGGCGGCGTAAGGCATGGGCAATGTGGGCCACCGCTATGCCTCGCAGTCCGAAGGGCCTTGAGTTTCAAAGGTTTATGCATTACAGTAATACCTCGACTTATGCTACCCCGACTTACGCGAACCCAGAGTTACACGATTTTCAAATCTCATCGATTCGTCTTTTGTTTGAGCGCCACGCAACTCTTGATTACTCACTCCCCCCACACTATTGTTCAGCTTACATGTTTGGACATGTCACGCAAAATCGACACATAGCTAGAATTTATTTTGTGTTATTTATTTCTATATTTGTTATATCTACAAAAACTTGAGAGACACTATGTGGTGATTTCTTGTAACCGTGAACGAATCAAAAGACGAGATAAGATTAACGAGAACATTTATTAGCTTACATACATCAGACTTGGATTTTACACTAATGGCGAAATTATACCCCGACTTACGCGAATTCGACTTACGCGGTTATCACTCAGTCCCACCTATCGCGTAAGTTCGGGGTATTACTGTACTTAAAAGCCACAAATGTGACAAAAAAATTTTACTTGTCATAAAATGATAAATAGTTTGTCAAATTTTTATTCATAAAAATGCAGTTTCAACTGCTTTTTATTTTATAAAATCCGTTTTTTGCACCACCAGAGGGCCTTTTAAACGTGTCTTTCTTGAAAATTTGATCACGATTTAAATACAGTATTTACTTTTAATATTACCGATATGTCATTGAAAAGAAAACGTGTTGTATTATATTATCATTAAAAGACAAAGTATTTGTTTCGGTTATCCGAATTTTTCGTTATCTGGACTACCTTCATCCCCAATTATTCCGGATAATCGAGGTTCTACTGTATTTAATTTTGAGAATAAATTCTTAAATTATATGATATAAAGTGATCATTTTTATGCTTGTACTAATAAAATATTAGTACTGAAAATTATTTTAAATGTCAGTGAATTATAAAAAGTAAATTTTTCTTTTTTATTTGAAATGATGTAAAAACTATTAATTAAAACGAGTCAGAAATTGAAACTAACTGTTAGTTGATTTGTGCTTTATTTTGATTTGAAAAAGAATAAATAGCCACAACTATCATAGAAATAATTATTGAATCTGTAATAATGTAAGAAATTGGAAAATAAGTTGAAACTATGTTTTTGAAGTTGTTGTGATGAACTGTCAGTCAATGTGTGCACTGCACTGCAACAAAAATAGGAGAGGGCAAGACCTAAGTAAGCAAATTGTGATGCTGAGAATGAGTTAGTGCTCACCCAGCTGCATGGGAACACTTCAATAGCAAGGCTGGTGAGGTGTTCCCATGCAGTTGGGTGAACACTTGATGGGAGTGATCTGTAATGGAAGAAATCTGTAACCATTTGAAATCTGTAACCATTTGACCATGCCTCATTGACATTACACAGGAACAAGACTGAACTGACTTGTAAAAAATAACAGAACAGTAAATATGACACAGATTGCAGAAAAATTTAATGGAGAAGATTGGATGGTATCTCAATGCATAGTGCATAGAATACTAACAGCTAACAGCTATGAGCTAACAGCTAACAGCTAACAGCTATCCTTTGATGGCTAACAGCTATGTAGCAGTGTTGCACACTGCTACATAGCTGTTAGCCATCAAAGGATCATTGCTAAAACTAGCACATTGTCAACATTTACAGGAACATGTGATGTATATGAAATGTCTCTTTAATCCAAAACCTGTTCGGTAGACTGACTTACAGCATTTAATGCTGTAAGGCAGTCTACCGAACAGGTTTTGGATTAAAGAGACATTTTATATACAAGAACCAATAGACAGCAACCACATTATAGTGTGAGGGACATGTGATCATTGATCATGGATGTTGGATCAGGTGATAAAAGTTATCTGATCTGAAAAATTTTGATTTTAATTGCATTATGTGAGTAGCAGCATTTGTGTATGTCATTTACTAGTTGCCAGGCTCTTGGGTGCACCATTGGACAAAAACAGGCTGGCAGAAGTGGTGTAATGCTTTGAGAGGGTTTTGTTGGGAGGCCTTATGGCCCATTGTAAAGTACTATTTTTAACTGATCGCTCTACAATGAATTTCGTTCCGGAAAGAGCCAGTACCTAACGGGTACTTTACGCGGGTTCACGTTTGTTAGTTTGCCAGGCCTGGACTTTCACGTGCACCGAAATAAATTAGAGACAAGTTAGTCAAAATCAATAAAAGTATTTAATAAAGATCTAGGAATAACTATTTACAATATTTATAACAAACAACAAATTTATTCTATCAAATAAAATCCAAATAAAGTCAACCCGACAAAATCCAAATCTTATTCTAACTTAGAACTATTCCCCTTGGAATTCCGACAAAATCAATCCTTAAGTTAAGGTACAGAAATTCTTACAACTATAAATCCTAACCGTCACCTCAATTATACTAGGAACCTTTTTTTCCAACTCAAGACTTCCTATTCCTTGATCCACAAATCGAAAACTGCAATCGCTTTGGACTATTTCCTATTGGACACCTCGTTCACTGCTACTAGCAGACTATGCTTATTCTTTTCAGGAGCTCACCTCTGTTGTCTTCACTTGAGCTATGCTATTTATAGTCTGAGGTGACGTCACAGTTTCTAAGTGAGACACTCCCCTCATTTACATACTTACACGTAACATTCACTTTTTTCTTTAACCTTTTACAGTCTTTTCTTGAACAATTATCGAGATGTTTCCTTTAAGGTTTAACAAGTCCCTAAAAGTCTGTAGGGTCTTTCCCCCCCCTTTCAATGCGGGCTTACCATCTGCTGCTCGGGCATGCACGTGAGTGCAATTGCTAGCTATGGCGCTTTCGTTGCGTCGTCGGTGAGTTGGTTTTATCATCTTTTTTTTTTTTTTTTTAACTTTCTAAGGTGATGGGTGAGGAAACCTTCGTCCTAACTAAACATAAGCCCCAAACAAAATATAATAAAAGCAAAATAAAAGTAAAATAAAAATAACGCTCGGACTTGGTTCCTTACACCATGATTTCTGTGGACTACATTTTGACAAGATACATCTACTTAAACATTATTGTGGATTAGGTACACTCTTTAATGAGCATGATCTTTTCTGTAGAGACAGTCTTTTTCAATGGGACAATGTACAGAGTGTTTCACTAGGTAGTTACAACTTTCATGTGGAATAACTGTTTAAAGACAAATGAGATGGAGTTGTAAATTGAGAATGTTGATAAGGTGGTGAAAGGCATTCAGATGGAAGTAGTGAGACAGTAAACACTTGATATTGCACATATCACACAGAGGATTTTCCCATCAGTAATGGAGGACTTTGAGACATGTTTTGTCCTTCTGCTTTTTTTAATTTCAATATTTAACAGATTCAAACATCGTTATTTTCTAGGAATTATCACATCCACAGACTCTTTGTTGCTGATTGCTAATTGTTGCTGATTGGATAGTATTTTTGTTGCTGATTGGATAGTATTTTTGAAATCTGGATGTGATAATTCCTAAAAAAATAACAGTGTTTGAACTGGTTATATATTGAGATTTGAGACATGTGTTTGATATATGTTGTTACAATACAATACAATACAAGTAAAGACTTAGGCAGTTCTACCTTAACCTTTGAAGTGAAGGATTATGAGGGTGGGGGAGAGAGGAAAGAGGAAGTAGGGGGAAGGGGGAAAGATAGAAAAGTGGGAAGTGAATCACCTGAGCAGGCAAGCAGGATCTGTTACTAGTCAAAAGAAAAATTTACATGCACAGTGTGGGTCGCAGCCCAGCTGAATACAGATATTACGTTGCTCATAGGATAAAGCAGTGGTTAGAAGCTGCAATTAAATGACAACAGCATGACAAGACAGGTGCAACCTGTGACAAAACAGGACATAAGGGCATGATGAGAAAGAACACAACACTATGTGTGGCAAAGACAGAACAGGTATGACATAACGTGTAACATTTTTTCCCTCTACCACTGACTCGCAACGATCAAAACATAAACACGAAACAAAGTAGATGCAACGCACAGAAAAACAGACACCAACAAAGAATGAACACAGGAGACAAACAAAAGTGGGCTTCATGCTGGAAGCCTACGCACAAAGAAATGGTGTCAAGCAGGTGGAGATTGGCTAGTGGGCAGTTGAAGGCACGCTACGGGTGAGGTCCAGGAGGGTGACTGCTGACTCTTTAATGAAGGCAGAGAAGGTCGTAAAGGTGTTCTTGGTGTTGAAGAAGTCTGGGCAGTTGAAGGGCCAATGTAGCACTGTCCCTTCAACTACCCTGACTTCTTCAACACCAAGAACTGGTTACATATTGAGATTTTGATGTAGATGTTGACAATGTGCTGGTTTTAGCAAAGATCCCTTGATGGCTAACAGCTATGTAGCAGTGTGCAACAGTGTTCTATGCACTATGCATTAAGATACCATCCAATCTTCTCCATTAAATTTTTCTGCAATCTGTGTCATATTTACTGTTCTGTTATTTTTTACAAGTCAGTTCAGTCTTGTTCCTGTGTAATGTCAATGAGACATGATCAACCAACACATTTCAAATGGTTTCTCCCTGGCCAATGCAATGTACAACAAGGGCCAGTGCTACCTCTGGCCCTTGTTGTACATTGCATTGGCCAGAAGCTTTCGTTGGTTTTTGTACTTTGGGCACAGGAAGATGACGTGGAGGGGAGTCTCAATGTCCAAAGTGCAGTTGCACAACCCATCACCTTTGAGAAGGAACCTGTGTAGGTAGCCTTTGAAATTCCCATGCCCTGTGACAAATTGAGTTGAGTGATAGTTTGATATGTTGTGACAGCTGATGGTTAGCATATCGAACACTAATTCCCTTTGGCATTCACATACTGCTGTAAAACATATTTTTTCTTCCAATAAAGTACATTCATTTAACCTATTCCCTGGTATTTCAACATATCTTGGGTCAAAACATGATGACCTTGACCTGTAAACTTGAGATATCTCATTTCTGTATTGGGACATTTTTTATACAAAATGTCATTAGTTGGCATAATTTTTATATTAAAACTAACTTCTGAAATATAATTTTTTTTGTTTTTACATTTATTAATATGTCTATTTTGTTTGTGCAAAATAAAAGAATAATTTTGGATGATACAATAGCCATGATTATTTTTTTCTAAAATGTGGAATTTTTGTTAGGCTTATCATTGACAAAAATTCAATGTGGTGCGACACAACGGAAAAAAATTTCAACATGGGATAGGTTAATTTCTCTTTTTTTTGTTACTATCCTGTGAAACACACTGTACCTTACATTAAGGTGCGCATTATTCAGTGGTAGTTTGAAGAATATGACAAGGAGTTTGGCAAGTTGCCTTGGTTGCCAAATTTACCAAACTTCAATTTCATTGAGCATCTGTAGAATGCTTTCCAATTACAGGTCTTCTCTACCGCTCCTGCACCAAGAAACTTGCAGGAATTGGGAGACCTATTTGTGGCTGTATACCCCCAGATACCATAGAACACCTTCAATTAGAGACTTTATTGAGTCTATAACTTGGAGAGTCCTGCCTGTTTTAGCAGTGCATGGTAGAGTAACATATTTTAGACATGTTGCCATAATGTTTTGCTTGATCAGTGTATGAAAGAAAAAGAGTCGTAGAGTATGAACTGTTTATGAATTAAAGTTGTTAGAATAATAAAATAGTGTCTTAATATTAATATTATTTAATACATTTACTATAGATTTAAATTTAATGTAAAATAATTATTTTACACGGAATTCTTGTTTGTTTCTTAAGATTGGTATGCAATATATATGCAATAAATTATAAAATTTACAAACTTACACAAATTTATAAAATAAAATTTTAATATATAATGTAAATTTATAAAAAATATAAAATATNAGTTGCCAAGTGTATACAAACATCGCTAAACCCGATATATAATATAGCTAAATACCAACCAAATGCCGAAATTCTATCGGGCTAGTTTAAGGCTAATTACTAAATGAATTACATAACCAATTTGGCTCTAGAGGTAAGCATTAGGTGCCATCTCATATTAACATTCATAATTAAAAATTAATTAATTAATTTAAATAATTTAGAACCGTTGGGAGAAAATGTATCAGGTCTAGCGATGTTTGTATATATTATGCTTGCGATGGCAGGTTGAGTGCCTTATAGGACGTGGGCACCGGATGTGTCCCCAGCCGCGTTGTAATAACCGTCGATGGTTATAACGTTAGCATATATAGGCTGGAAGAGGAGATCGGACTTGAGGTCCAGATAGCGTAACTGGCAACGCATCTGCATGGTAAGCAGGAGTTGTGGGTTTGATTCCTGCTCCAGGCTGATTTTTTTCTCCCAGCGGTTCTAAATTATTTTAATTAATTAATTAATTTATAATTATTAATGTTAATATGAAATGGTGCCTAACGCTTACCTCTAGAGCCAAATTGGTTACGTAATTCATTTAGTAATTAGCCTTAAACTAGCCCGATAGAATTTCGGCATTTGGTTGGTGTTTAGCTGTAAAATAATTATTTTACATGAAATTCTTGTTTATTTCTTAAGATTGGTATGCAATGTATATGCAATAAATTATAAAATTTATAAACTTATACAAATTTATAAAATAAAATTTTAATATATTTTTATCAGATTTCAGTTACTAATTTTCTATCATTAAGTTTTCTCTGTTTCAGAAAATCAGGCACGAATTAGAAGATATAACTCAGCAACAAGCAACTCATGAAGCATATTCTCAACGTTATCACTTTCTTAAAGAACTTGGATCTGGATCTTTGACTCGTAGTTTTCGTGCACTTCATCAGTTACATCATTATCATCATTTAACAGCTCATCATGGAATTGGTCTATCAGCTGTTGTTCGTTACCATAAAGCTCTTGGGACATTTCCTGGAACAATGTCACAAACACGTCGTTTGCCATTATATGAAAGTAATACATGTAAACAGTTAATGATAGAAAAATTTGATCATGTAAGTAAAAATAAATACAATAACTTATAAAACATAAATTTAAAGATAAAGGTTGTTAAGGAATTCATGGAAACAATTTTTTTTCTGCAAAACATTCAGAAACATTGTAATTCTAGAATATACATTTGAATGACTGTTGGATATGGGTTTGAATGTTACTATTATATTAGTCTGGGTTAGTAGAACAACATTAGGAGGAATTGGAAAGCAAATGTGTGGAAATTCTTGTTTAATAAGGAAATACAGCATACACAATGAACAAAAAATGAACTCACCAATGCACAATACAAACCCATCAAGATAGTTTCCAAGATTGTTCACAGTACATTCACAGTACATTGCCATGGTGGGGAAGGAGATGAATACCATTTGCTTCATGTGAGTAGGGATGTCATGAGTAGTTTTAAAGTATTGATTCCAGACAATATTGGGGTACCCAGCATCGAGTATTGAAACTGAAAATCTTGCCAGCTGTTGTTGTTTAATCTGTGGCTTGATTTTGAAACATTTTGTATAGTTGAAACTTTTAATTTTAACATAGATAATATGCTTTATTCTAGTTAGTTATTATTAACAAGTTGTTAAAACTGATTTCTATTATAAACTAAATGTTACCAATATTGTATCAGTTGATTTGAGATTTTAATATATTTTCAAATTTTTCAAATAATTGAGGAGTTATTTATAAATATTAATCTGAACTCTAAGAACACTATATATAGATTCTGAAAATGAAATTTGATATAATAAATTTATTGATTTTTGGTCATTAATACAGTCGACCTTCCCCTATAACACTGTTGATTTTTCCGTTTTATATGAATTCCATGTTGTACGAGTCACTTAGATTTTACAAATACGTGTGCTGGGCTGTGAACAGCTCACGTATTTGTAAAATCTAAGTGACTTGTACAATATGGAATTCATATAAAACGGAAAAATCAACAGTGTTATAGGGGGTCGACTGTATTTACTATATAAGTTTAGCTTAATCAAAAATAGTATAAGATTCGGTTTTGGCTGCAACTGACTTTAAAATCCAAATTTGCTTTTCAGTTTTGGATTTGACTGCATAATCCAATTTTGGTTGAATCTTACCTGTATGTGAAAAAAGTAAATATACTAGACTCAATACTCAAGGTAACACACCAAAAATATTAAGTACAAAAAAATACTCGGTATCAAAAGAAAGTATTGATACAGTATTGGTATTGGCAGTATCAGGACATTCCTACATATGAATCACTATTGTGTACTATCATTAGCTGAAATGCCATCAAGATGTCCTTTTTGTTCATAAATTGTTTTCCATGCAATGGCTTCTTTACTTTGGAAATCAAATCAAAGTTATATGGACTGAAGTTTGGCAAATACAGAGTGTTTTCCACTTTAATCTTTCCATTTTTGAATGATACTGATAACAGACTGACTGACTGATCACATGATAACAAGCAACTACTGCACATTTATCCCATCTAGTGGTGACATTCAGAAGCACATCCAACAGTCTTTCAACTGTATATTCTAGAATTACCGAGTTGCCACATGTTTCAAAGAAAAAATTGTTGCCATGAATTCCAAAATGACCCTTGTATATTATAATATAGATTAATAAAACAGTTATGTCACTGCGATTTCAAATATATGTGATGCTAATAAAATATATTTAATTATATTTACATAGTATAATTTTAAACAAAATTAATGTTTAAAATTATTAATTTAATTAAATTTTATTTAATTCAATAATTTGTAGAGTATTGGAAGACAATTTGGTCTCTTATTGTGTGGGGTCTGTGGTATTGTTTTTTCAGGTTTCATGTAGGTGATGCCCTGAGTAAGAAATTTTAACATGTCTTGTGGATTGATGATGATGTCTGTTAGGTGTTTAGCTAGTTCTTGGTGCAGTGATGTAAACTTTTTGTATCAGAAATTGTGAATGTTGTTTACACCAGGTGTCTTCCAGTTGTATGTTCTGCTAATAGTGTATTGGACATCGTGTATGTTTATTTCAGCACAGGGCATAGTAGCATAGTTGGTATGTTGTGCAAGTTTCTGTTCTCCTTGATCCAGCTTGCATCAGCATTGTGTTTTGACAGCATTGGACCAAAGAGAAGACCAATAAGTTGTGACTTCTTCTTCTGTTGGTGTGCCACTGTACTATGTATCAGGACAGTTTGTTTGTTTTGATACTAATTTGTATCTAAAAGTTTGTTTTTATCATTGTTTGTAAATAACTTATTTTGTTGTTTTTGTAGTGTATATGTTTTGTATGTTGAGTCTATGTGCTTTGGCTAAGAGTTTCTGTTTCAGTGTATCAATGTATTCTGTGATGTGTATGTTGTGATGTTCATGTTTTGCATGTGTTTTGATTTTCTTGAAAATGTTTTTGAGTTGTTTGTTTAATTTGGGTGTTATGTTGTTTTTAGTGTATTGTGTCAGCCTGCCTAATTGCTGTCTAATGTCATTTATTTGTGTTTCTATTCTTCTCTGCCAGGCAGGCTTGTGATAGAATTGTGTTTTATGTGTATCTGTCTGCGATTGTATTTTCAGTCCATGGTGTGTCACTACTGTGACTGCCCCAGCATAAACTAATGTATGAATGTCTGAGAGTGTAGAAATTAAATGAATGTAGTGTGGTAGTAAGTGAGTGTTTATATAATTTAATGTTTTTCCTACTTCCTTTGACGGGTTGATTTTTGGTATTCGTGGTCTTTGTGTGGGATCAGTACCAGTATATTTAGTGAGTGTTTCCTGAAATATAAGTGAGAGCATATTAACTAATTCTATGTCTACGTTATCAGTGATGGATGAGGAAGTGCCTGTAGTATCATTAGTGGTAGCTGTTGTATGTGTGCTATTATCAATGCTTGTTGCTGGATTATCCTGACAGGTTGTGATCTTCATTAATGTTAAATGTTTGTCTGTTGATGTATTTGATCATCAACCTTTTTTGTAGGATAAAGTGGTTGTGTATGATTGTTCTTTTTTGATCAACAATCCTTTGTTCGGTGACAGTGAGGTGAGGATATTGTTGTGTGAATCTATGGTGTAGTTGTTGTCTGTATGCTGTCATGTTTGTTTCGAGTCTTGTGATGGTGTAGTAAGTATGGATGATAAACTCGTTCATTTCTGATGTCCATTTCATCCGTTGGCATGGTTTTCCAGCCTTTGTGGTCTGTGGATGCATTGCCACATAAACACCAAGGCTAGGTTGGTTCCTCACAACTGTTGAGGGCATTGCAGTATCCATGCTTGGGCCAGTGCTGCTTTTGCCACCAGTAACCAAGGGAGATTGTGGCCTATTTTTCGAACTTGAACTTTTGCCAAACCCACGAATGCAGACCTTGTTAACCCAGGTGATGTACAAGCTGGTGTCATACTTAGATCTGGTTACTACTATGATAAATATTATATGGGTATGAATATGGGTATGGTCACTCTTAGCTTCATTTCTCCCCATAGACCTTACTGGCAATTGTGTCCCTACCAGGAGCTTGTGCTCCAGCCTGCATTGCCCTATGAATCAGTAAAATTACTGGGCTCTCCCACCATGACCAGATGGTGACCACGGGGGAGCTAACTCTTTTAAACTCATGACAATTCACTGTTCTTTGTTTGAAAATTGTCAGTGCAAACTTTACTCACTCATGGTCATTCAACTAATATTATTCAAAAATTCACCAAAAATCCAGCAATTATCATACACATACAAAAATAATTCATGTATATACATTACTTTTTGTTGTTTATGGTATAAAGTTTCTTTTCACTAGCATAAAAAATTTCTCCCAAAAAAAAAAATATGTTAAAAATGACAGTTTGAATATTATTTATAATTTACACAACTTGATCATAGATAAAATTTTTTGATTATATATTTGATTTCCTTCAGTAACCCTGCACAAATGGCCATTTTGTTCTGTACATTTTGATTAAAACAAACTCAAACAGTATTTTTACACAAAGAAATTTCTTACTTCAAAAAAATTATAAATACTTAAAATAAAATAAAAATAAAATGCCATTTGGTATTAAATATGTGAAACAAGTGTACAGAATAACCTACAGTAGTGTAGTGCCATCTATGAATGGAATGTTTTATAAGAATTGTAAATTCTCAGAGTGACAATAAATTGTCAAATGATTTGTTTCATTAATTAACTACTTGACGATATATTGACAAAATGATTGCAAAATGGTTAAGATACAGGATTACAAAATGACAATGTTCCTGTGCAGCTAACAACAAAACAGCATGAAATATTGTTACTAACTGAAAAAAGAGGATTCTTATTCCAAAGTCTGAGAGTAAATTGATCCATAGAATCAGCCAGTCTTTATATGGAAAATAAACTAAAAATATTTTGATACTATTTGTTTAAATTATGAAGATTCTTAACAAGTAACGTACAACTATATTTTACAATAATTTTCAGATTTGTCAACAAGTGATGCGTCTGAAAGCTACAAGAAGTGTCTACATTCAACAGACTTTATTGATAATAATTCCAAGATTGGCTGCCTTTCAAACACAGGAATTTGTTAAAAGGTTTGTATAGTTTTAATGTGAAGGTTATTTTAATAATTTATATATAATTAGCAAATATTTATTGTGACATCATCACAATACCAGGCTGCAATTTTTAATCATATTTTTAATGTATTTAATTTAAAATATATGGTTTCCATCTCAAATTAGTAGTGGCTTCCCTCATACATGATACTCTTTCTTTAACAATACAGTCATACTGGCCATCTATCTAACATCTTTTGTGAGAAAATTTTTGAATTGAAATAACAGGACTTCTGGTTTGCATTAGAAGTTCGTATATCATTAATCAGGGCCTCTTAACCCTAAGGTTTTCATATCTGATCTCGCCTGTCACCTATCTAACTGTTCTTGAAATTAAGGAAGGAATGATAGACAGACAGATGACAATGGGAATTTATGGGTCTACAATTTTTTCAAAAGGCATCCCATAATAATCCTCACAATAATTTATTAAATTATTGTGAGGATCTGGGTAATCTATTAAATTATTGAGAGATTTTATTATAATTTTTTGTTAATTGAGGATCTGGGTTCCCACAATTAACAAAAAAATTATAATAAAATCCAAATGGAAGGTTTTATTATAATTCCTTCATTAAGGACATTACTGAATTCTGGAATAATCAAAATCCTGACACACCTGCACCAAAAAGACATAAAGATGAGACATTGAATTCTTGCAGCTCAAGTTGTGCAAAGACTGTTATGTCTCATTAGGTCCTGGACAATCTAAGCTATTGATATGTCCCCTGGGTTTAAGTGATATGGTCGATTCTCAGGACTAATCAGTAAATGAAAGAGGGGCCAAATGAAGGAAAGGGCTTGAAATTGATTCAGATCAGACACTCCACATTAGGAAGTCATACTATTTTTGTCTGTTTATTTAATGCAATCAATGGCCATTGATTGCATTAGATGCACAGATTTATCTTCATGTTAAGAAAACACATTGAGTTTCTGAATTAGTGTGTTCCTAAAAGACAGCAGATTATGTGAACTTTTAAAAAGATTAAGGAGCAAACACTCAGGTAACATCACTGAGCTGTCTCACCCCATGATTCACACTCTCTGTAACTACTGTGAAAATTTTTCTGTTCATTAATTGTTAATTGTAATAAAATGTTTATTACTACTAAAATCATTTTTGTTTGTTTTAATATACAGTATAGACAAGTCATCCTTTGTTCAACATTGCACTTTTACATATCTTTCATCCAAAACCTAAGTAAACTGTAAGAATGAAACCGAAACTTTTCTCTATTGCAGGGATGGGCAACCCATGGCCCGCAGTAATATTTTTTTCGACCTGCATAAAATATGAATAAATATATCAATTTCCCAGCTTAAGGAAATATGCAGCAAAAATTCAAATGTTATTTTCTACAACTTATGTATGTGAATAGTTTTCCACAATAAATTTAGTAAAAATTAAAACAAAAAAACTGGCTAACAGACACATCAAAACTAATTAAAATCTAGCAGTGACTAATATTTAACCAAATATTTCCAATATATTACATTTACATCAGTTCCAGAAGCTAAATTAAGTATACCTATGCTAATTTATAATTATATATGAATAAATAATTGTGATTTACCGACTTTTTTCTTCTTTTCTCGTATGCAGCGTGCGTCAGTTCAAAAGTTTTGAAATGCGACCCTTATATAGAAAAAGGTTGCACATCCCTGCTCTATTGTGATGCAAATAATGTGATCCCACATTGTTATTAAAATTTAATAGAAAAATGAAAATGATTTAATTCATTTATTATTTATTTGTAAAATGAATAAGCCTAATTTAACATGAAATATTTGATTCTTAATTTCAGGATTTTTTGATCTTTGGATTATGTAGTATAATATATTAATACATGTTTGTAAAGTATATTATTTGTTTGTTTGTATTAGTATATTAAACTACACAATCCTACACTGATTCTGATTATTGTTTCAAATTTTTTTCTACTCTTGGAAGATCAAAATTAAAAAAACATACTGTATGTATTAAAATATGATTAAAGTATAGATAGATCTTTTTTGAACAATCTTAAGTAGGTTAATGAAGATGATCGTCTTCTGTTCAGATAAATAATTAAGAATTGATTGCAGTTTTAATAATCTTTATTCTGAAATTATATTTTAAAAATTTTTGTTTTATTTAATGGAGATTGATGTAACTGAACATTGTGTTGAACAAAAGTATTTTGAGAATGAGAAGCCAATTGGTAAAATTGAACTTGGGCATTTTCTGTGAAGAAATAGTTTCTGTAGTAACTGTAATAAAATTTATATCTCTCACTAATTTTATTCTATACTTTTATTGAAAATATAAACTGCAAAATTATTAAATTGAATAGAAAGAATTTCTTGAAATTATTCTGTGAATTTATTATAAAATGTAGAATCCCATTTTCTTATTTGACTCAAGAAGAAAAGACTCAAAGAAGAAAATAAAATATATGGATTGAATTCTTTATGATATTATTTATGGAAAAGAATATAACACAACTGAATTATATTTTTAAATATCATTTTAATTAAATTATCTTAAAATAAAAAATAATTAAATCAAATAATTTTAAAATAATTTAAATAAATATTTTAAAATACAAAATTAAAAATATTTATTTTTTTATGTTAAAAAATGGTCATTCTGTTATGTTGTATTATTTGTCATAAATGATATCACAAACTTTTTGATTCATATATTTTATTTAAATAATACAACTTTAAAAGTATTCAACAATTTAAATTATTTTCAAAAACAACAAGCCAACCAATGCCATATGTCATTGGGCTAGAAGACGGCTATAATACTAATAAAATATGAAACAATTTGGCACTAGAGGGAGGTGTTAGGTACCATCTTTTAATAAATTTAATAATTATAATTTTTAATTAAATAATTGCAAGTTCCTCTCTGGGCAGATTCTTTTCTTTCAGTAGTTCTAAATTATTTAATTAAAAATGATAATTATTCTAGCTCAATGACATATAGCATTGGTTGGCTTGTTGTTTTATAATGTATTGAGTTACAGTGATGATGTTTGTTCAAATTATTTTTCTTTAAATGACTTTATGGATACTGATTCTTGGAGTTAGTTCATATCTGGTAGTGTTAATTTAACTGTTTTCTTGCCATAAATGACAGCATAAACTTTTAAATATATACATGTGATTAGAAAAAGTTTCTAACTTTTAATCTCTGTTCTATCAACAAATAGAACAGAGATTATTTCATTTTGGTGTTTAGCTATATTGGTTGGTGTTTAGCTATATTTCATTTTCATTATATATTTCATTTTTTTATGTTAAATTACCTTTAAATTAAAAATTCACTGGATGACAGTTTTCATATTAATTAAGATTGAAGATAAAGTCTGTCAAAACAATCAACTTTTTAAACATTTTCCTGTGTCAGAAATTATCGTGAGATTTATACCAGAACCTGAATGTGAATTAAAAAGGTGACTGTTTTGATGGACTTCGTTTTCATTCTTAATTAACTGTGAATTATTTTGCTAACTCTTATGTCAGTTTTTTACTACCATATATAAAGTTAAATATAAGAAATGAAATAAAAAAAACCTAAGATACTATGATTTCTAATTGATAACTTTGATTGTATTTATTGTTTAATGATAGCAATGCTTTTCAGAATTTAAAGATTTTTAATAAAAATAATTATGAAGTTAGTTACAGAAAAATTTAAATGTTATGTTATATGTAAATAACAACTCAAAGCCCAAATAGTATATAATAAATTACCAAACGATCGCCTAAATATCGGGCTATAATTAAATGATTGGAATAAAGTAATTTGACATTAGAGGTAGGCTTTAGGTGCCATCTCTTAAGTAAATTAATAATTAAAATTAAATAAATTATTAAATAAATTTTAGAACCTTCTGGAATAAAAGAACTTGCCCGGGATGGGGCTTGAACCCGCAACCTCCGCTTGTATTTATTTAACCAAGTAAGGTTATATCTAATCTAATATACTTCTGGAAGCAAAGACTTGCTCAGAGTCCGGGTGGCGTAACTGGCAAGCACACCGCACGGCAAGTGGAGTTTGCGGGTTCAAGCCCCGTCCCAGGCCAGTTCTTTTATTCCAGAAGGTTCTAAAATTTATTTAATTTTAATTATTAATTTACTTAAGAGATGGCGCTTAACGCCTACCACTAATGTCAAATTACTTTATTCCAATCATTTAATTATAGCCCGATATTTAATTTGTTATGTTATATGAATGAAATACAGATATTCTGAGACTGTAAGAACTACTATTTCTAAAATTAATATATTAACATATCATTTCAGTTATTTAAATGAAGCAATGGCTTATTTACTTGGATGTTTGAGAAGAGACAGAGAGAGATTTTCTGCATTTACTGCTATCGGATTACTCTCAGTTGCAGTAGGACCTGAAATAAAGCGCCATATACCAAGAATAATGGATGTGATCAGAAATTCTTTACCTTCTAAGGATACTCCTTCAAAGTATTATACATAATATTACTTTAATTTTTAAATATAACAAGTTTTTAAACAAAATATATATTATGTTTAAAAAATTTGTAAATAAATAGTAACTTTCTAAATAATTATAAATATAATTCTATAAGTATATAGAGGGTTTAATTTTGAATGAAAATCTTCTAATTGTATTTTAATTTGAATTATTTATTTGAGATATGGAATCTTGAGACACTATTTTCTACAATGCTAATAAGAAAAATAAAAATATTAAACACACAACTTTAATGTGTTTTAGTGAGCACAAAGTTTTTTTAGTTTGAACTTAGTCTAAGCACTTACCTTCTGGACATATAATAGACTTAAACATTTGATTGGGATAATGCAAAATTAGTGAAACATTCTCTCTCAGCTAGCTTTAGTTATTTTAAAATTCTTAGAAATTTCTAAATCTGTAATTCAAAATGAGACAATTAATCAGTATGAATTGGCGATTTCTCTTTTGCCTGAAGATATTTAATCCATATTTAACAAATATGAATGTATATTTATATACACTTATGCTAAACAAAATAAGCAAAATTCATTCATACTTAAAGGAATTCTGCTTAATTTTATATCAGAATACAGAATTGTTTTCACTATTTCTGTTTTACTGTTTTGTTTATTGTTTTTATATTTTTTCATTTACAGAAAAACAATTTTCATAATTATTATTATTATTTTAATTTTTTTTTATATACATTAGTGCATTTTATTTTTAAATTATATATTTAAAAATTTGTATATGAAAAAAATTAATTGAGCCAAAACTTTTTGTTTAATATGTAATCTCTGGCATTACAAAGCAGTATTTTCTAATAATTTTAAAGTAGTTTTGCTTGAAGTTTATTGTTTAGATTAAGTCAATCATTAATTTATAAAATCTTATATTAAATAAATAATTTCTTACAAGGAAGCATATTATTCTTATCAGAACTGAATTAAAACTTAAATTTTGAATAAAGTAGCTTACCAAAGTTGTTTTTATAATAGACTAGATTATTTAAAGTGTTGCAAATATAGTTGAATCTGCTTGGTTGTCATGTTTGAACTGACTGACACTGATAATGTTAACCAATTAATAACATTAACAGAGTTAAGAAAATAAGATCACAATTAGTGGTCTGAGATACAAGATCAACAGGCATCTTCAATTGGAATTGAATTCAACGGCGTCATATTAATTTTCGATGTTGATCTCTCATGTCTGTGGTCTCTGAATTTGCTTAGAAATAAGTGAGTGGCCAATTGAGTCACAAGGAAGAGTATTCAAAACTAATTTGAATGTTAGATCAAGGGATCAAATTTATAAACTGAGTTAGATTTTATAATCATACAGACTAATTACTATTGAAATGGCTGAGAACAACTACATACCATAATTTTCCGTGGCTCACAGTTGAGTTTTAATTATAGTTTGTGCAGATTAATTGCAGTCAACACAATATCAGGTAACCTGTATGATTATGAAATTTAAACCTATCAACATATATCTAACTTAATTTAGGTCTAAAAATGAAGATTGGACAAAAACTTGATAGCATTAGTAACACATTTGCATGGTAAACAGAAATTGTGGATTCATATTCCATTCTTAGTTGATTTTTTTTCCAGAATTTTCTGAATTATTTACTGAAAACTGTAATTTTAATTATTAATCTTAGTTTAAGATAGCACTTAATTGTCAACCTTTAGGTCAAATTCTGTAATTTATTTAATTAATAATTAGCTTAAGCTCAAACATAATCTGAATTTTAGATATATCTAGCTATTAAAATCAACCTTTTTATATTTATAATTACACTATGGTTTATTGTATAATTAGTTTCAATTTTAAAATTAAAATATTTAAGTGTAATAATACATATTGTGTTATTTTGTAGAAAAAAAGGACCAGCTATGGAACCAGCTGTTTTTACATGTATTAGTATGTTGGGGAGAGCAGTTGGTCTTTCAATTAAAAATGATATCAAGGAATTATTAGAACCAATGATGGCTACAGGACTAAGGTAATTTTAAATTTTATTAAGCATATTATTTGTTTAGAATTTTATTGATTCATATACAATCAAATAAAATTATTTGCACAGTTAATTATAAAAATTTTTTTAAAATTTCCTCTGAGAAGAATGAAAATATAGATTAATTAATAAAACAGAAAAATTTACTAAGAATATTGTATCAAGAATTTATCAATATCTCTCATCTTTGCACAATAAACATAGGAGAAATATATTTCTAAATGGAGAGGTAGTTCAAAAGAATTGATTGCCTGTATGATGATAAAATAATGGATTATTTTTTTTATCAAGGAAAAACAAAAGGAAATGGTAATATAGTAAAACCTTCAATTTTTTATCTAAAACCTTATATTTTAGATGTATCAGTTCTGGAAACAAGGTTCAGTTTCTAGAGCCCCTAAACAAATTGCATTTGAAGTATGAAAATTAACCCTAACATTTATTTATTTCAAATGATTAATTTATAAATAACAGTTTTGTTTTCCAAAAATCTCTAAAATGTTTAAAAATAATAGAATGGTTTTTTTTTATAAATACTTATATTTTTATTATATTTGATCGATTTTATTAACTGTGATACTGTTTGTTAATTTTTATAATATAAGCTATATATTCAAAATTATTAAAAAACTTGCATTACACATTTATTTTAAAACATTTTAGAACTTGACAGTTTGCCAAAATTAAAAAATAAAAGTTTTTCAATTAAATCTATGATTAAATTAATTAAAAACCTACTAATGTGAGGTGGGAATAAGGACTTATCACACCAATGATAATAAGCACAAACACCCAGGTAGGTTTTTAATTAATTTAATTAAACCAAGGGCAAAAAGCAATTTCTTTATGATATTGAGTTTTAAAAAATATAATTATACTGGGTTTTTCATTAAGAGCAGTTGAACCTTTAAACTGTTACAGATGCCTTAGTTTTTATTTGATTGTCAGATAATTTACATATCCACTCTCTAGTGTTTGGCAAATCATCATGGAAAGATTTATAGTTCTTCAATATGTTGAAATTATTAAAACTTATCAGAATTCTTGTTCAATTCATTTGATTTATGGTCAACATAACTAGCCAACAGAACTCATGATATCTTGTTCAGTTAAAAAAATTCAAAGAAACTGGATCAGTTATTGATGCATGTGCTCCAACATGAATTCATGTTCACTGACAGGACTTTTTCAAGAAATGCAGCTATTAATTGGCCACCATAATCTTGTGACTTAACTCTGTTGAATTACTTTTTATGGAGGTTACATTAAATCTCTTGTTTATTCCAACAAGCCATAAACTGCTGACAGCTATATAGCAAATATCATTCACATTATTGGTGAGATACATTCTGATTTAAGTGCCATTGAAAATTTCATCGAAAATTGGGTTAATCATATTCACTCTTTCAAATGCAATTGTGGAAACCATTTAAATGATATTGTTTTTCATAAGTGATGACATTAAGTATACTATAAAATAAAAGATTAGCATCATGTTGTTTTTGAAACCGTGTTTTGCGAATATATTGGACTTTGAATTCACATTTGAGTTATAAATAAACACTTGGCTTTATTTATAATTGAAATGTGAGTTAGAAGTCCAGATTAGCATCATATTATCTTCTGCAGTTTTCATTTTATTTTAATTCAAAATTTTCTAAAATTCAATTACTCTTATTGGAAACTATGTAGTAATAGTAATTTTTAAAAACAAGAAAAATTTTTTCAATTTTATATATGCTTTATTCTTCATTAGGTTTTCAATTTGAATGCATCTAAATGTTAGATATATATTTCTAAAACTTTTGAACAAAATGGCCAATATGCATTAACAGGGTGTCCAATGGGCATGGAAAACCTGGAAATATTAGAGCATTTATCAAATAAGGGAAAAGTCTTGGAAATCTCAAACAATGATATTCAATGAAATTGTTATGAAATTCAAAAAGAACAGAACTGAACTTATGATGCATTAAAAACTGTATATGGTGGTGAGATTTTGTTATGTGTTCATTAACATAAAATATTTGTAGAAGGGCAAGAATTAGTGGAGAATAAGTCAAAGATCTGGATGTTCTTCAGCTTCAGCTGTGGGTGTAATATTGAACATGAACAAACTCTCATTCTTCAAGATTGATAAATAATTAGAAGTTATCATTTTGAAACATTAAAAACATCCAAAAAGCTGTAACCAATGTTGTGTAACAGTGCAATGAAAATAACTTCCAGGGATGCTATGAGACATGGAAAAAGATAGAATAAGTGTTATGTCAGAAGGGTGTTATTTTGAAGGCAGTTTGCACTAAATGTAATAATTTTGAATAATTGATTTGTAAAAATTTATTAATTTATAAAATTTGTCTCATTAGTCAGACCTTGCAATATTAGAAAATATACTGTTAAATTCTTTCCTTAAAGATTTGTAATTTTATATTTTATATTTTGAAGTCAGTATTTTTTCATTTATATTTCATATATAGTATTTACAAAAATATCAAGTAAATGCAAAATTAAAATTTTAATAAACCATAATGTAAATTTTTATCATTACTATAAGTGCAATGTAAATTTATTTTTCTTTTGATACTTATTTATGTACTATTAATACTTTTAAAATTTACAGTCCAGCTTTAACTGCTGCACTTCATGAATTATCTGTACAAATTCCACAACTGAAGAAAGATATCCAAGATGGTCTATTAAAAATGCTATCTTACATTTTAATGCATCGTCCACTTCGTCATCCAGGAATGCCAAAACACATTCAATTTCCCCCACCATCTTCTAGTAAGACATTATAATTTAAATATTTAATTTAATAAATTATTATTTTCTTTGATCTTTTATATTTAACCCTTAACTGGTTTCGTAAATTTTACAATCATAACTGGTATCATGGGGGCTGCGCAGCCCCCAAGCAAAATTTGTTTTTAGAGAGCAAGTTTAACAATGTGACAGTTCAAAACTGCATAAATGCTAAATGGAACCCTTTAGTATAATCAACTTTTATTTATTTATATAATTTTCTTTACTTAATTATTACAAAAGATCACAAAATTGTTACAACTTTTGGTGTATGCTTTTTTTAACAAAACAAAAATCTACCCTATTGTAAGTTTTTACCAAAGATATTTTTTTTTTCTTATTCTTAAGAAAGTAATCTTATAAAAAAGTATCTCTTATAGCCTCTAACTATCATTTGTTAAAAAACCACAGGTAATATAATCACTTCTATTTTTAAGACTCAGGAACATATTAATGCAATTACGTAGTTCAGTCTTGAGAGTTATCACATAGTATTTTTATAGTACTATGCACTTTGCAAATAAATTTCAAACAACTGTTGCACTTAGTAGCATACTTACCATCTTTTTTTCCAGCACAAAATGACAACATACTCTTTTCAGGAGATTTNTTAGGGAGCATCAATTATACACATGTTGGAAAATTTTCTTGGAATGGATATTCTTCAGCAAGGATTGTCACATTATTTGAGCAAATATCGTTTTAAGAATGCTCGAACCAAAGATCTCTGGGATACGTTCACAGAGGTATTTTAAATATTTTTTTTATAACATTATAATGCACACATGTGTTCGGTGGTGCCCTGTACTTTGAATTTAATTTATTTAAAACATGAAATCAATAAATAGAATACGTAAATATTGTATAATAAAATGAAAATTGCATTTACCAGTTAAACATTAGCAACTTTGGCATCTTAAACATGGCAACTAGATCCATTAATCAAAATTTATGAATCTATCAACTGGATAGATTACAATAAAAAAAACACACCTTTAACAAATCCAGCAATGAAATTTACTAAATAATAATGTTTTCGATCAATTTAACTGATCTTCTTTAGTTAAAAAAATGTTATTACTTAGTAAATTTCATTATTCATCTATTTTTATTTTTATTGTGTATTTTATTTCTGTTGTTATTTATTTATTAATCTCAACTACAATTTTGGTTATTTATTTATTTTAGAATTCTTGTTATCATTTATTTTTAAAGTTTTGTATTTACAATCTATTTTCATGTTCTATTTTATCATAACTGAAGATGATCAGTTAAACTGACCAAAAACGTTATTATGTAGTAAATTTCATTCGCTGGATTTGTTAAAAGTGTGTTCTTTTGATGGCGACTAGATTCACCATACATGTACCACTTTAATGCTTTATGTTAACTTCTTTTTTCATCTGAATTGTCAATATTACAGTTTTCCTCTTACTTATTAGATTTCATTCCTATCACACATTTCTTGTATGTCAGGATTAATAAGTTAAAGTGATATTGGATTGAACAAAAAGTTTTTACATATTTTTTAACAACTGTCATTATTTAACACAGAAGTATGATTTAATTATAATGGTCATTAAATTTAGTACATTATTACATTAGCAATAACTAATTTGAGATTGTATTCTTGGTTCAGAAGCTTACACTTCAAATGCACTTTTTACTGCATGTGCAGTTTGAACTCTGAAGCAAATTTTTGTCAAATTTAGCATTCAAATTCTAAAGGGTTTGAAGTTAGAGTTACTTGAAGTGTGAGATACCACTATATTCTAATTCTTAATCAATTAATAAATATTTAAAATATGTGAAAGAAAATTATGCAATATTTTTTTCCTAAATGTTTTTGATTTGTCTGTCTAAAAATATTTTTAAAATTGATTTTCATTTTTATAAAAAATGATTTGTGTTTGAATATTGTTATTTTTTTAAAGTTATGTATGTTTTGTGTATGTTTTAAGAATTTATAATTGGTATGGTATTTTCATGAGGACAAACATGGATTCATAAAAATTTATATCAATTATCAATAAAATAAATCAGTTTTAAATCAACTTTAAGTTTATAATTTGAATATTCATTTGAACTATAAAAAATTACTTAACTTTCTTAATGTTGAAACTCATTATTATTATTGTTATATTAAGATTGGAAGCTATTAAAAAAAGGAGTTTTTAAAAATACACATGAATATGAAATAATGTGTCTCTCTTACAAATGAAAAAATTAGAGCTTATTGTTGATATTAACTTTATTAGTATTTATATTAGAAGTTTTATTATACAGATACTCCTTGTATAACACAGTAGTTACATTCTGAAAAAGTGCTGTGTTATTTGAATCCGTGCTATACAAAACAAAGGACTAATGCAAAACGTAGGATTACATTCCATAAGTTAGCAAAAAAAACTATTATACTATTCTTTTTCATTACTAAGAGAAATATGTTTTATTAAAGCAATTGATAATTTATTTCCAGTCAATAATTAATTAACAATCACAATTAAAAGTACTGTATTATGTGTTAATATTAATTTTAGTTAAATGATGGCATTTTCTTTTTACAAAGTATTGTCGTCATCTCAGCTTTTTTGTTGATCTTGATCAAAAGTATCAGCAAAATTTTCATATTTTTTATTTTTATCATAAAAATTTTTTATGGATGACAAATAAAAATATGTTATTAATTGAAATTTTGTTTTATCAGGTCATATTTTTTCACTCAAGTAACAAGCACCTTTTTTCCAGAATTTGTGTTTGAATACTGAGATACCGCCATATTTCATTCATCATTTTACAAATGATTGCTTACCTACAGTTAAAAAAGTTTAATAGCACTTATCTAAAAATGTTTAAATAAATTTTACTAAATATGAAGATTAATCTATAAAAACAAAACACAGTAGGTCTTAAAGGATAAAATCTGAAAGCAATGACAATGACATCTGGGATAGGAAAGTTAGGACAAGGAAGAAGAAAAAATTCTACTGTTAGTTTGTTAGTTTTCATTAAAGTAAACCTGATGAAAGGCACAAAACAAATTGAAAATTTCAATATTTTAAAATCCATGAGCAAATTTGAGACAACATTCATGCATGCTCACTTGAATAAAAAAAATTAAGCAAATAATGGAGTGTACACTTAAAAATTGGGAAATTTTGTATAGCAGATTCCCAAACCATGTTAGAGTGAAACCGAAAGTTGTGTTGTATGGGGGATATCCCCAATTTTCAAACCATGTTAGAGCAAAACTGTGTTGCAGAAGTACTATGTTGTACGATACCCATATATTATTTAATTGATATAATAATTTTCTACTAAATGTAGTTTTTATTCTTTTTTTTTCATTTCCATATTTTAATCATTTGTTTTTTTTTTATTTGTATTAGCATATTTGCAGTCTTTAATGGAATCCTCAGATGTTGCAAGTATTACTTTGGCTTTAAGGACTTTAGGAAGTTTTGATTTTCAAGGTTAGTTGTTTAAAATCTTTCACTAAATCAAAAGATTGATAAAATTATACTAAATTATATTAATGAATATAAGTAGCTGAATTTAATATTTAGTATTAAGTAATTAAGTATTTAATTAAGTATTTATTAAATTAAGTATTTCTGAATTATTTGTTGCTCAGGCTAAATTATACTATCTGTATAAAACTATATTAAAAAGATTCAATGAAAAGTATTTAGAAAACCAAAATTAAGAAACCTCATTAAGACTAGATTTCTTAAAGGCTTTTTCATTAACCATAGGAAGAAACATGAAAAATTTTAATATAACTATTTTTGAAAAATATGACATCAAAACTTGTTCAATTACAGAAAAGTTATTTTACTGTAAACATTCAAATTATTTCTTTTTTGTGAGGTTTTGATAGCAGTATTATACTTTTGAGATAGGTTAACCTCATATGGATTCTAGAATAGAAAGTGATGAAACTTGTGTTGTGATATGAAATACTTTTTATTTTATTACACAAAATAAAATAAAACAAATGTTAAACATAAATCTATGCATGTTTCAGTTATGAATTATAAGATAGAAACTGTAAAGAAATTAATTTTATACAGATAATTTTTTACTGTGTGTAGAGAGAACTTTGAAGAAAGTTCATCGTTACATTATAACAGTAAATATTTTTTCACAAGATGTGTGCAAGAGTTATATAGTTATATCTAACCTGAGTAATTTTAGTTGATTTGTTCAGTTATTAAAAGAAAGCAGAAGTTATGGAGTTGACCACACAATATTGTTAAAAACTGACCAAAGATCTGGCCAAACTAAAGAGAAAAGATTCTACCACTCTCTTGTCAGTTAATAAATTTTCTATTCTTCTTTGTTTGAAAACAGATGGTGATGATAGAGAAAGTGTTAACTATGTGGAACAGCTTTTTCTGTTTGACAGATGTTCTTAATTAGCTAGATAGTGTTTTTTTAATGAATAAAAGACATTAAAATTTTAAGCTATGGGTTAATAAAAATTATTATTCATATTTTCATATATTTTCAAAATTTCAATTAGTAATATTAATGAATATTACCAATGATAACTAAAATATCATATACAAAAATACAGGTTAATATATTATGATTAAATTCATTAAAATGAAGTAATTATGAATAATTTTTATGAAGAACTTTGGACATCTTTTCGTGACAGCAACATTAGTTTTTTTAATTTAAATATTTTGTGAATTGAAATTATTTTAATTTTTATCATCTAGGTTAGCAAATATCTGTTTTATTTTCAATTATTTTGATATTATGAAACATTTTTATTGGGTAATTATTATAATTGTTAGCTATTTATAAAACTGATTATTAAGATAATTATTTGATAATTATTAAATCAAATTATAGTTAAAAATTTTTTATTTACTATTTTTCATTAGTTTTTAAATATTCTTTATAAAAAGTTTAATCTTTTGTATATATATAATTGATTGATATATATTTAAATAGGAAGATCACTTATGCAGTTCATTAGACATTGTGCTGATACATATTTAAATAGTGAACAACGAGAAATCAGACTAGAAGCAGTAAAGACCTGTTGTCGTCTTTTATCTCCTGCTGTACAAGTATATTTCTTTTCATAATTTATAATGATAAATCAATAAGAGTGGTTTTATAACAAATTAAATCCTTTCTTGTTTGATATATAAATTGCAATTTATTTTTTTTAGTCAATGAAAATTAGTGGAAGATATAGTGCAACATTGATGCATACAGTACAAGATGTTCTTGGAAAATTACTTGTTGTGGGAGTTACTGATGCTGGTAATTTTAATTTAACAAAATTAAACTTTATCAAATTAAATATTTTACAGCTGAAATGATAAAGTTAAAAATAGATTGATAATTAATAGTAATTATCAAGTTTTAAATTCCTTTTTTCTGTAAAACTAACTATAATTTTAGTCTTGCAGTCTTCCTTGATATTTTTTACAAATTCATGTAGGGAAAAAAATATTTATAATTTCTTGGTTTTAAAGAAAATTTTCAAGATGAATTAAGTTACTGGCTAAATAAGTAGAAAATTTTGCAACTTACAATTTTTTATGAAATTCATACAACTGTTAATTAAGGAAACCAAAATTTTTATTTTAGAATGTTCTTGTACATAGTTGAAAACATTTTTCAAATAAATATTATGGTTTCCTTAATTAGCAGATGTATGAATTTCATTAAATACGGTGCCAAATTCCAAAGTTTAAGTTTGCATTTGAAATTTTTATAATTTTATGTCTCAAAGTTTTAGAATCATTACTTATGCTATTCTGGACATATTAAAGCAATTTTCAAAATCAGAACTTATGCAATAAATTCAGTTGTATTCCAATCTAATTTGTTATTATTTTACCTTTGTAATTTTATTTTAAATATATATGTTACTGTGAAAGACCGAAATTAGAGAATGTCGAATTTCTCTGGTGAATGTCGACACATACAAAATACGTCGGTGAATGTCCGAATATTTGGTTATATTATTATACATTCGAACAATCGCTGGTGTATGTCGACNTTATTTTAAATATATATGTTACTGTGAAAGACCGAAATTAGAGAATGTCGAATTTCTCTGGTGAATGTCGACACATACAAAATACGTCGGTGAATGTCCGAATATTTGGTTATATTATTATACATTCGAACAATCGCTGGTGTATGTTGACGAGCACAGATAAGCTTTGGTGGAGGTCGAAACGATATCCGAGAAGCTGATGTCAACAGAGAAGCGATAGTCTGTTGCCAAATCCTTTGTGGGTAGCTGGAGGTAGGACAAGGTCGTATTGTACCTCTTTTCCCGGCAACAGTTTGATGGAAACCGCCCATTTTGTTACTGGATGGCGTTTTTGTTCTTTTGATCCCGTGAGGTGGGGATCAGTTTGTCAGGTCAAGTGGTGGAGAATGAGAGGGATCATCAGTAAGGCGTCGGCAATATCAGAATAAAAGACATCATTAAAAGATCAGTTCGTAATTTGTAAAGAAAAGTTACTTTCCATACATGAGATTTCTTCTCAAGAATTATCACTAAGAGAAGCAGCTGCAGCTAATTCGAAAAATGAAGGGCAAGGCTATACACGCTGTCGTTACAAAAAGAAGTCTTCCACGAATAAATGAAGTTGTAAAAGCAAGAGACTCAAAGTGTCATAACAGTTTAAGTTGTTGCAATAAATAAGATTGTATAATGTTAACCACATAATTTATATGTAAGTTTATTATTGTATTATTTTCTTTAATGATTTAGAATGTACTGTTCGTTTTAGGTTCAACGGTTTATTTACATGTGCTGTTACTTAAGCTTTCTTGTATTTTGACATATTAAAAGTTGCATTTTTGTCTTAACGTAATAAAAATGTTTTTATTCAACAGTCACCATCAGTGCATGCTGAATGTTGACATTTGCCGGTGTAGGTGAGAAATAATGATATTTAGCAAATATTTTGTACATACACGAAACGACTGTGTGAATGCTGACATTAATCGGAGAATCTCGACATTTGCCAGATATCGGTCATTCACAGTAACATATATATTGTTCAAACAGAGAAATCATTATCACTGTTTTTAATGAATTTAAGTACTCTGTAATTAGTTGTTATAAAGAGGAGGTTTTTTTTACTGTTCATTTACAATATATTATGTTTTAATAAAATACATAAAATATCATGTCAGATTATGAAAAGTACAATCTTATTAATTGTAATAATTATTAAAAAAACTTGTTAATTTAAAGAAATCTTAGATAAAAACCTTGAAATTTATTTACCAAATGTTTGAGTGGATCCAGTGCTTCAAAAAATTTTTTGAGCATTCCAATAAGTTTTGCTTGTTGTAAAAAATTATAAACTTGATGATTATTTTTATAACTGAATGCTTTTCAAACTTTTAGAAACAACAGGACATCCTAATAAAAGAAAAAACATATTAAGATATGTAAACTTAGTTTTTTGAAGGAGCATCCAGTATATAGGCATCCATACATTAATATGTATATGAATGTATTTTTAAAAAAAACTAACTTTACATATTTTAATAGATTTGTTTTTATTAAAGGTGTGTTTTTGATTCTATAGATGATAAACATAAGCTTAGTATTTTGTACAAAATGTGTGTAATTTGTTTGAATGTTCTTCAACTCAGCATTTTTTTTTTTTTTTCTTCTTATTTGACTTGTTTTTATGGACAAAACGTTGAAAATTCATATATAATGAAATTTATTTACTTTTTTTTATTTTTTATAAATAGACTCTGATGTTCGTTATTGTGTACTTGCCTCATTGGATGAAAGATTTGATGCACATTTAGCTGAAGCTGAAAATCTTAGTGCGTTATTCATGGCATTAAATGATGAAATATTTGAAATTCGAGAGTTAGCTCTGTGTTCTATTGGTAGACTTAGTAATCTCAATCCTGCATATGTTTTGCCTCCACTTAGAAAAGTTCTGATACAGGTAGCATTTTCTCATATATTCATAAATTTTTATATGAGAATATTTTTTTCTATAATTAAAATATTAAGAAATGTTAACTATTGAAGTAACTTTTTACATTATTTTTAGTCTTAATTTTGTTTTATAATAAAAATTAGCACGTGTATATATATAAATAATGAATAAAATATTCATTTTAAGATTTGTATAAATTTCTTAATTTTAGATATTATTGGAATTGGAACATTCAGGAATAGGAAGAAATAAAGAACAAAGTGCTAAAATGCTTGGACATTTGGTTGCTAATACACCTCGTCTTATTAGACCTTATATGGAACCTGTTTTAAAGGTATAGAGAGTTTATACTAATTAATTATATACATGTAAGAGATACTAGATCTATTTATAACATTTTGTTATTATGTTTTTTAATATGTTTGTACAAGTTTTTTGCTTTTAGTAAAGTATTAAATGCAGGAATTCTCTCATAAATATTACTATAAACTCACTTGGACTTATATGTATTATATTTATTGTATTAGAAATGGCAAAATAAATAAATGAATATTAAGTTAGATGGAAAGATGCTATATTGGTTTGTTATTTTTTTTTATATAAGTGATGATATTTAACAAAAATGACAAAAATATATTAACACAAATTATTTATTGTGACATTGTTACAATGCTGAGCTGCAATTTTTAATAATCTTTTAATTAAAAAAATGAATAACATGACTTCCACTCCAGACTAGAAATTCATATATAGCTAATTTGGGTCTTCTAGCCTAATCTTACCATATCTGGTCTCAATTTTCATCTACCTAACTCTATTCTCAAGATTAATGAAGGACAGACAGATGACAATGGGAATGTATAGGTCTGCAGTTTGAAAATTGCAGTCCAATAAACTAAATAAACATCTTAAATATTTCATACATAATAGATTAATACAAAATTATATATTTTTTAACTTTTCAAAACATTGAATAGAAAGCAGTTTGTAAGCGCACATTGGTTATTGAAAATTTCATTTTATCATAGTTTGATATTTTAATTATATGACAAAACCATAAAGTATTAAGATTAAAAATGTGCATTTGATCAAATTATAAAGAAATAACCTTAAAATTTAAATTATTATTATAAAATAATAACAACAATAATAATAATAAGAAAAATTTAAATATTGTTATCATAACTATACAAATATACTTTATACAAGATATATCTATAATATTTATTTTAATATTCAAATATTAATATATTGATATTAGATATTAACAAACAATAAGCAGCATGACAACTATACTGTTACAAATACATGATTGTCAAATAACAAATGAAGTAAAAATTTTATTTAAACGTTTTAAAAGTAACTTTAATTTTCATAAAGTTGAAATAAAATGAACTAAATATGTTGTTAATCAGGAATTAGCAGAGAGAGACACAGACTATACATGTTGTAGTGGTCAAAGTAGTTTCGTTTAATCAAGGAATTGATATAAAATAAGTCTATACATAACTGTGGGACAAACATCCACATGTGTCAGCAGATTGCAGTCAGAACAAAGGGTCAAAAAACTTTCTATGGTCCTTAGGAAGGTCCCTCTGGTGGCTAAAATGGTTTGTGTTGAGAGTACAGGTAACCCCCGTATAACAGGGCACTTCTATAGCACGGATTCACTCTAACACAGTTCGAGAATTGGTACCATCCCCCGTATAACACGGTACTTTTATAGCATGGATTCACTCTGACACGGTCCGAGAATTGGGTAAAACCCTTGTACAACAGGAAATGAAATAAATTTTTACATACTTAAGTAATAATAGTTCACAAAAATTATTATTTTCATGAACTATTAGTACTTAAGTATGTAAATTTTCTCTTTTAGCCTTCTGTCGATACACATGGTCCTTCTCGAAACTTGTTTCAATGTTGCCACATCGCGACGCTTCTGCTTCTGATGTTGCCGAATGTTTTTCCCTTATTCCATACTTGCTTTATTCTTCATAAGTGCTTAGCACCATATAAGGAAATTTATAAAGACCTTTTAACTAGAAGCAAGCAATCTAAAATTACATACATTTTGCAAAAGGTAAAGCATGGATCTGAAGATAATGCAGAAAAATGCTCAGAGGATAAGGATAACTTGCCAAAAAGAAAACGCTCTCGGTTAATTAATAGTGTTTTTAGTGATGACGAAGAAAACATTGTTTAATTTATATTAATATGTATCACTTAAAAAAATTTTAATGAAGATATTTATCTTAATTATGAAAATATAGTAGCATGTTTTTTAATTTTTGGAACCTAACCATCCTTTTCGTATTAGTTCTTTGTTTCGTATAACACGGATTCGCATAACACGGCAATTTTTTGGAACATAACTACCGTGTTATACGGGGGTTACCTGTACCAACAAAATAATCATTCCTTTTGGATTCATTTTCTAATGTAAAAAAGTTTAGTAAAAAATTGCATCTATTCTTCAATGTTAAATTGTTATAGCTAGTATATATAAAATTTTAAATGAAAACAGGTTCATACCTTTAGATTTCAAATATCAGAAAGTCTGGAATTAACTTTGAAATGTTATATTTTTAGATGTAAAATTACATATTTTAGTTATTACATGTTTTCTAAGATTACAATTAAATATAAGAATGTATGATATAAAAGTTTTCAGTATATTATTTAAAATTTAAAGTTATACAATTAAAAATTAGAGGTAACAAATTTTTTAGAAAATAGCATAATCTGAAACCCAAAAAGTATTAGTGGTATCTATCCATTTTTTTACAATTCTTGTCTAACAATTATTCAAAATTTTTCAGTTTCTTTAATACTCAGATTCTTGAATTTATTTCTGAATTATCTACTTTGTTATTAACTAAAAATTAAGTTATTGTTTTTATAAATAATTTTACAGTTTTTTTATTATTTTTTAGTTGCATGTTTTTATTATATATAAACATGTCTGGTTAATACATTACTAATAATTATCTGATGAAAATGTTTTTGATTTATACTTAATATCATTTAACATTCAATATCTCAATATATTTGAAACTATATTTTTAAATCATCAAAGGAAAAAATTTTTAATTTTACTCCTTTGAAGTTACAGTAGAGCATCAATTATTTGATCCCCGATCAACCGTCACATCGGTTAACCGACCTCATTTTAGTCGGCAAATTCAAATGCCTGCTAGTGATGTGGTGCTACAATGTTTGACTATGTCTTGGCTGCTTTAATATTATTTTTGTTAAATTTTTGCATGTTTTAGCTGGCAACACTAGCTCAACCATGAAAGGGAAGCCAGTATTTAAATGAGGCTTAATTTTCTAATTATGAGTGGTGGTTTGTTTTGTGTGGATTTTTCTGAGGACTGTGTGTCATGCTGAATCGGAATCCGTTTTTATTGGAGATATAAATTTTGGACTTCTTTTTCTAATGTATAGGCCTACTTTATGTAAAATATGTAACCCAAATACTGTATATTTTTTTTGTTTTATATTTTTCAATATACAATACAGTACTGTATTTATTTTGTGCGAGATAAAGAAATAATTTTTAATGATACAATTGCAACGATTATTATTTTAAAAAAATTTTGTTAGGCTTAACATCAACGAAAATTCAATGCGAAGTAGGTTAATAGCAATATACTAATATACTAATTACATGGGATATACTAATATACTATACTAATAATGTATTTTTTCATACTTTTCAGTTATCCGTTTTTTCAGTTATCTGACCAACCCCAGTCCCCAGTCGAGTCAGATAATTGATGCTCTACTGCAATGGTTCCCAATTAGTGGTACGCGTACCCCTGGGGGTACGCGAAATTGCATGAAGGGGTATGCGCGGCAATCTAAAATCGGTCGATTTAAAATTTAAATGTATGAGATGAAGCAATAAAAAAAATAATGGATGGACCATCAAAAATTTGGCAATTTACAACATGATGTCGAATGCACAAATTTGTTTATTTATAACTAAAAATATTCTTGAAATTTCATCAAAAAATGCATTTGCGACAATACCTAAATGAAATTCTTACACAAGAAACAAAAATTGTACAATTAACACAATTTATTTTCACGAAATTAATTTTGAAAATTTTTGTCGCTGTTGTGAATAACTCCATCTATTTAATTCCTCTTGGTCAGAGATGGGAAGATGGTCACCTTCCCATCTCTGACCAAGAGGAGTTAAAAGACATTTCATGCAACAGCAGAATCAAGAGTTGTTTTGCAGAGCAATCACTGAGTAATTTTTGGGCTAACCTAAAAGACATTTATCATGTCAGCGAAGCGGCAATAAAATATTTACTACCATTTTGCACAACATATTTCTGCGAGAGCAGATTTTCGGCCATGACAAACATGAAAGCTAAACATCATCATTGACTTCAACTCAAAGATGACTTGAGACTGAAGCTGACAAAAAAGCAACCAGATTTTACAAAGTTGTGTAAAGAAAATCGTGGACATTTGTCACATTAAAATTAAATAACCTTCTGTTATTTTCATTATTATTAGAATTGTATTTTAAAGGTAGTAAATGTAAAAAAACTTATTCTATTTATCACTAGCTGTCTATCACTACCCACAGCTTCGCCCGCATTATATCAAATTTTCTCGTGGAAGTAAGATATTTGCTCGCAGTAAAATATAGCCTATGTCCATCTCCAACATGTAAGCTATCTCTGTGTCAAATTTTATTAAAACCTGTTCAGCAGTTTAGACGTGAAAAGGTAACAGACAGACAGAATTACTTTCGAATTTATAATATTAGTATAGATTAATATGAATTTCTGCTATAAGGGGTACGTGAGTTTGAGCTCTTTCTTGAAGTGGTATGCAGGAAAAAGTAATTGGGAACCACTGCTCTACTGTATTATTGAAGATTGAAACTTTAAGAATCCTTAAAGTTTCAATCTTCTAATAAGATTAAATATATCTTGCTTTTCCCTTAGAACATTGTTTAATTCTCAAATTTTTAAAAATGATTTTTTTTTCTTTCTCTCTCTTCTAATGCTTGATTATGATTAACTAAAGTTTAAAAAAGTAGTTGAACATATTCATAAAAAAGGTAGTTATTTCAATTAAATATGTAAATTGTGGTTTATAGTAGTTATTTCAATTATCTGAATTTTTTTATTGTATTTTAAATGTGCAGATTTTCCTTATTTTGAAGTTATGATATATTGGTATGAACACACAGATAACACAAGAAAATAAATATATTTAATTAAAATATTAATGTGTAAAATATATTAAGAAAATTAATATATTTATAATTTTTATAGTTAATTAAAATTAAAACCTTCATTTATATAATCTTAGGTTTTAATTCCAAAATTAAAAGATCCAGATCCAAATCCTAGTGTTGTGATAAGTGTCTTGGCTGCTGTAGGTGAACAAGCTCAGGTAAAGACAAAATATTATTATTAATGAATTTATTTTTATTTACTAAATTAAAAATTTAAGTAATTATATTTTAATGATTTTTTTAGACTATAAAAATCTGAATTTGATGATTTTTCAACAGTGTTTGATTGTGCAAAAATAATAATAATGATGCTATATAATCTGTTTTTAGATTAATAAATACAGTAGTCCCTTGTTATATCATGCTTGTTGGGAGACAAAGAAAAAGCATGATATAACGGAGTACTAAAAATTCTGGGCATTTACTAAACAGATTATACATGCTTTGGAATTTTTATATGCTATTCTTTCATCCGCAAGTGTTTCTGATACAAAATAAGCTTAGTTTTGCTATACTGAATTTTATTTGTGGTTATATTGTATTAAATGATGTTTACATAAACATTGATATAATGAACATTCATTTAGCATTAGTATTTCTTTAACAATGATGCCTACCTCTAATGTCAAATTACTTAGTTCCAATCATTTAAAATAGCCATATTATAGCCCGATAAATTAGGCGATCGTTTGGTGTTGTTTTAACAATGACATTTAAAGACAAATACTGTTGATATAAAAACAAAATATTAGTTGTGATTTTATTATACAATACTATATTTCTTAATTGCTTATTAAAAATTTGTGTAATTTCTATTTGTCAATAGAAATTATAAATACAGTAATTGAAAATTTAATAAATGAATATTAAACATATAATAGAACATTGAAACTTATGAAATTACAGAGTAAAAATTCTCTAAAATGCAAAATAAAGTTACTACTGTGTAAAAATTTTAGAACTTTCTGTTCAGAAATAAAGAACTGTTTTCCTTACACAACATGCAGTGAATTTGAAATTTCACTTTGAATTGAGATATACAGTGGTACCTCGGTATACGTCTGCTTTAGAACACATCAAATTCGGAATATGTCCTGTTTGGACGAAACAGATTTTGCTCGGTATACAACTTTTGTTTGGTATACGACTTAATTCAATTATACGCGCCATCTATGAACAAGTAGCACTATCGGTATACTAGACCAGACTAGATGTTCGCAGTGCCACAGTTTATAACTTTGTTAAATTTCTTCTGATTTTAATTTGTAAGTAAAATTTTATTATTTTTATTAATCATGAATTGCAAAAAGGGAAATGAAAAGCAACAGAAAACTAAAAAAATGACTAGAATTACAATGGAACTGAAAAAAGAGATTTTGAGAAATATGAAGGTGGCATGAGTGTTCGAGATTTTAACTGTTGCATACCATATTCCGAGAATGACAATATCGACAATCGTGAAAAATGAAGACATTATTAAATCTGCTAACGTTGCGAAAGAGGTTAAAACAATTTCTAAACAGAGATCGAAGACATTAGATTATGTTGAGAAATTGCGTTTGCTTTGGATAGCTGAAAAACAGTGTGCTAGAGACAGTGTATCACAACCATTTAGTTGCGAGAAAGCTAAAAAGATACATGCTGATCTCATGAAAAATTAAGCAGGAACTAGCCAGGAAAGCGAGGTGTTTCAAGCTAGCCATTTTTTTAACATGAGAATGGAATAATTATTTTTACATTACTTCTTATGGGAAAGGTTGGTTCGGTATAAGTCCAAACACGAGGAACGGATTAAGGTCGTATACCGAGGTTCCACTGTACCTCAATTCAAAGTGAATACAATACCTCAATTCACACAAAGGTGTGAAGCTATGAATTCACAGAAACTTGTAAATAAGGAGACAGAACTTAAAACAAATAAATAAACAAGTTTTAACACCAAATGGAAACATAAATGATAATTAACCTGTCCACCTGTTTTGCTTATTTATTAATCTTGATGAATTTATTCTTTCACCTGCAGTGGTAATTTCAAGGACAATGATAGGAATAAAGTACAATATTTTGTTGCAAAAATAAACTCAGTGGCAATTGATAGTTTAAAATTTATTGACTCAAGTGCTTTTAAAATTTGGAAGACCAGAATAAAGTGCGATATATCTGAATTCACAATACAATGAGGACTACTGTATTTAAACTTTAATCTTATTTCAAAATTATTCAAGATGCATTCTTTTTATAACTTCTTAGTATAAAATTTTAGGAATAAAAATATTCTTATATATAAATTATCCTTCCACGTTATTGAAATTAAAAAAAAATTTTTAAGATTATCTCAGGTTTCGATTATTGGCAGAACAAAATTTTTTTAATTGAAACACTAGCACTCCAAATTTTTGAAAAGATATTTTAGATATTTGGCATGTATCCAGAACTTTGTAATAATGATACTGACATCCTTAAAGTTTCAATCTTCTAATAAGATTAAATATATCTTGCTTTTCCCTTAGAACATTGTTTAATTCTCAAATTTTTAAAAATGATTTTTTTTCTTTCTCTCTCTTCTAATGCTTGATTATGATTAACTAAAGTTTAAAAAAGTACTTGAACATATTCATAAGTGTTTAATTTAATTAAACTTAATGCTTATTCAATGTTATATTTATATATTGTATGCTTTTTCTAATTATTTAGGCTTAATCTGGATACAATTTGCAATTTAATTTACATAAATTGTTATTTACTGTAATAAATTTAAATAATTTCTATTTATACTGGTAAAAACACAAAATAATACATTTTTATAAATAGATATTGTTTTTTTTAATATATTTTAATTACTTAGTTTTTTAATTGTATTTGACTTCAGATAATATTTCACAAAATAAACTATTAATATATTTTTTCTTTTGTTAATGTTGTTTACTTATATTTTTTTATTAAATCAGACTTTGGTTGCTAATTACGTATAAAATATCAAATACTGTACTCGATTAATAAAATTAAGTAAATATATTAGAAGAAATTGCATCTTTTATTTTGATTTGTAGTTTTTCTATTTTTTTATTAGCTAAGTTCTATTTTAATAACTTGCATTTATAATAAAAAGTAAATTAAAATTCAATGTATTTTTTTGATATTTGATAATAGGTTAGTGGAAGAGAAATGAGAAAATGGATGGATGAATTGCTTCCAATTATTATAGATATGTTACAAGATTCTTCTTCACTTCCAAGACGTGAGGTATTATTATTATTATTACATATTATAATATATNTTTTTTTAATTTTGTATTGATAATTCAAATGGATGTGCTTTGACTATGATTAAATTTAAAGTTTTTAAAAAACTTTTTATAATTTTTGTAGGTAGCATTATGGACTCTGGGACAGTTAGTTGAAAGTACTGGATATGTTGTTGAACCATATGGCAAATACCCAAATTTATTAGAAGTTATATTAAGTTTTTTGAAAACAGAACAGTCTCCTGGTATTAGAAGAGAAGTAAGTTTAAAGTTTTGATTTGATGGAAATTGAATGTTAATATAATTTTAGATTTCATTGAACCATATGTTATCGAAATTTGTAAAGTGAATTTTGAATGTATTAATTCCAAAATTTGCTTTATTTTTTATTTTGACTAATATATGGAACAAGTATCATAATCAATAGAAAATTAATTGTGAGACTTGTTCCATATATTAGTTGAGATAGAAAATTGATATTGCTATGAAAATAAATTAAACAAGATAATTAAAAATTATACTGACTTTATAAATTTTTGCATGTACTTTTATATAATTAACAATATGAATGTATGTCTGTCAGTCTGTCTGTCTGTATGTCCTTCATGCATTACCACACTGTTTATCCGATTGCCATGAAACTTTGGGAAGTTGTTTAATATACTTCTGCGAAGGTTTCTGGCATAGTACGATTGCCATGAAACTTTGGGAAGTTTTTATTACACTCCCACGAAGGTTTCTGGCATAGTAAATTTATCCTATGATAGATGTCATGAGTGTATACGAGCATCGTGAGTTCGATCGATTTCAAATTGTGAAGACTATTTCCCCCTCCAAAAAGTATCTCTATATATGCATTTGTGAACTGTTATTTATGATATTTGTAATAATTTTTGTTTAATCACTTTATTTCAACTTTTTTTTGCTAATTATGTATTCGCTTGAACTTTGTTAAAACCTTAACTGTANAAATCAGAATACTGCAGATTAAGTTTCTAAATTTAAAACTATTATTTATCTCAAATTAATATTAATTTATAGTTATGCAGTAATCTATATATATAAAAATGAATGTATGTGTGTCTGTCCTTCATGCATTACCACACCGTTTATCAGATTGCCATGAAACTTTGGGAAGTTGTTTAATATACTCCCGCGAAGGTTTCTGGCATAGTACGATTGCCATTAAGCTTTGGGAAGTTTTTAATGCGAAGGTTTCTGGCATAGTACATCTATCCTACGATAGATGGCGCGAGGTGTATACGAGAATTTCACTGTGTGTTCGATTGATTTCAAATTGCGAAGACCATTTCCCCCCTCCAAAAAATATCTCTATATATGCATTTGTAAACTGTTATTTACGATATTTGTAATAATTTCTGTTTAATCACTTTATTTCAACTTTTTTTTTGCTAATTACGTATTCGCTCAAACTTCGTTAAAACCTTAACTGTATCCCGAAACAACAACCGAAGTTGTAGGAAGAAATTCGCCTATTTTACCGATCTAGGTATCCCCCTTTTCAAATTTTAATATAGACTCAAAATAATTTAAAAAGACAAATTACAATAAAACGGTTTATCCAACTATCAGAAAGGAAGAGAGGAAGGAGCAATTAAATAATCAAAATTATAAAGGATTAAAAAATATATATAAAAATGGGGAATATCGCACTTTTAACAATCTCTGCGAGTATGTGGGCTAAATTTAAAGAATCCGTGCTTCTCGCATGTACAACTGTATGTGTCGGAAAACCTGATTTATTCGTGTACGCATCAGACGGAAAAACAAAAAATATTGTGTATCCACAAGCACTCCAATAAATAAATAGAACTGAAACGACACTTTGAAATGTTTTCCCAACGAAAATGAATAATAATAATAATAATAAGTTTCAATAAAAATGATAAAATGTAAATTGAATTTTATCATAACGAGTTTGCTTGAATTTCGTTTCTTCTGAGATTGCAGCAATGCACGACGGGTAAGCTAGTTTGACATAAAACATAAAAAGGATTTTTTTTCTATGTTTAGAAAATTATCAGAAATAAGTTTTTTTAAGTTTTATGTATTTGATGATAATATATTTTGAGATCTTAAACGGATATTTATTTTAAATTATAAGGTATTGTTATGATGTAAGCAACTTAATTACATTTGGGATAACATTAAAGATAAATTTTTCATCTAAAGACTGAGTCAGTAATGTAATTTTAGTTTATTAACAACAAATTTTTTATTTCATTTAAAAAATTATTATGGAAAAACTATTGAATAAAATTTCAAATAGTTTTTAATCATGATTTCAAATTTATCAATGTTAATTATAATTACAAACTATGCGGACTATCAAAACATTAATCTGTTATCCTTGGGTCTATCTGAAATATGTATATATAATATAGAAACACACATACACTATATGTAGTGTATTAACAATATGCATTTTTAAAACAATAGGTATAATTTAAAGGTATGATTTAAAGGTATGATATAAACAATAGGTATGATTTAAAGAATGCTAACATTTTTGACTTATATCACAGACCATCTTCAGGTGAGTGAAACTTTCACAGGGATAGATGAGAGGAAGTCACCCTGGCATGATTGCATGTAGGACACAGTTGCCTCATGCATCATTACTTTGTGAGGGGTGAAGATCCACCCAAATATTTTTTATGCCAATACACAAAAAGGCATTAGTATGAAGAGTATTCAGGTGCTCTAAAGCATATTTTAACTGCATGTCAGATTTTTACCAGATTAAGTTTGCAATATTTTAATCAGTCTAATCTTAATTTTTTAGTCTTTATTGGCAAAGATTTTTCTTTATGCTTTGAAACAGAAAAGTGACATCAGTTTTCTGTTTCAGGAGTATTTTATACTGATGTGGAAACTAACCTTAATTGTACTTCTTGCATTGCAAACAAACAGTTTAGCGATAGAATGTAAATAAAATGTGTGTGGAACCCAAAGCTGATTTTAAAATTTTATTTCTAAAATTAACTTTGAATAGCATTTTCATTTGTTCCTATTGAAAAATATTGATTTTATATATTTTAATTGATCAACTTACCATGCCAATATCTAATTATTAGATCACAGTTCTCCAACATTGTATCTTTGTAGAAAATCATTGAATAAAGCTAATTTTAGAAGAATCATAAAAATATGATAAATATTTATTGATTTTATGATTTTCATGAAGAATTGTTGAATATTATTATTATTGTTGTTATTTGTGATATTTTTTATATTAAAAGTAGTCTTTCTCTTTAATTGATCACATGATTATGATATACATTGTAATTAAAATATACAGTTTATGAAAACAGCAATTTCATTGTATTTTTAAAATTTTATTAAAAGTGTACTTAAAATTTTTGTACATTTAAATTTGAATTTATTTTTTAAAAATGCTTAGAAATTTTAAGTTCAAAAATTTTTGCATTATATCACATTAAATTAAAATTTTAAAATAATATTTTTTAGGCTATACGAGTATTGGGATTATTAGGTGCCTTAGATCCTTATAAGCATAAAGTAAATTTAGGAGTTATAGATCATTCTGGTGAATCTGGAGGTGTTCTTAGTATGAGTGATTCTAACCAAGATAATCAAGGTAAACTGCATTATATTGAAAGTTTACAGTTATTATTTTTGCATTAAAATTTAAAAATTTAAATTTACTTTTTAAATCTATGCTTAGAAATTTTAACAATTTAAGAATTTTTGCATTAAATCACATTAAAATTTTTCAGTTTTTATTTTAGAATCTTAATTTTGTGTGATTATATGAAATATTGTTAAAAATAAACTTATAGTTAAGTACAGAAAGAAAACTTCTTATTTAATAATTTGAGATCCATCACTCTCACAACATCATTTTAAATTAGAAATAATAATTAAAATTAAATGTTTTGTAAATTTATAAACATCTCAAAGACTGATTTTTTAAAAAAAATTATATATATAATAAGCCAAACAGTCACTGTAATATGATTCATTATTGCAATCACTTGGCTTATTATTAATTTATTGATTGATTTAATTTTTATTATTGTATTGTCTTCTTAATATCACTAAATTATTATAAGAAAAATTTAAGGTTTTAGGTAAAAATGTTTTTTATATATACTGTATTATTGAAAAATTATAATTGATATGAATAAATTTAATATTTACATTTATACAGTAGAGCGTCATTTATCCGAAAGTTGGTCATCCGAAACGTCAGTTATCTGAAAGAATTCCAGTTGGCAAATTTAAATTTTTGCTGTGCTGTGGCGCTGCAATCTTTGGCTACATCTTGGGCTACTCCAATATTTTTTATGCTTGTATATGTGTTTTAGTTGGAAGCACTGGCACTTTTGTGTGATGTTTTTCTGAGGACTGTGTGTCGTGCTGAATCGAATGTTTTTGATACTAGATTAACTTCTAAAGTATAATTTTTTTTTGGTTTTTTTGTTTTTCAATAAATTTATTTCATTTGTAAAAAATAAAGAAATAATTTTTAACGATACAATAGACACGATTATTATTTTAAAAAGTTTACATTACACTTAACATTGACGAAAATTCAACGCGAAGCGACACACAACGGAGAAAAATTTCAACGTGGGATAGGTTAATATATTTTTCCTACATAATCGGTTATCCGAAAAATAAGTTATCCGAATAACCTCAATCCCCAATTGATTCGGATAAACGACGCTCTACTGTATTCTATAAAAGCAAAAGTTAATCTTTTCCTCCTTTAAATAGTGATATAATAATTGTAAATCAGTTATTAAAATTTTATTTGAAGAACTGTTAAATAATTTTAAAAAATAAACAGATTAATTTGTTTTAAACTATAATTTTGTTATTTGCATTTATTTAACTTTTCTTCTTCTTGTCAGTCAGTATTTAATTTTTGACTTAATAGTTTTATTTTAAAATTATTTTATCTTACATTGTTTAATAAAAAATATAAAAAAATAAATTTAATTTATATTTCAGCATATTTTCAAAGAATTCAACCTATAATAATTTTAATTCCTTTTTTATAAATGGATTCCAATATTTTTATAAAAAAAAAAAATTATTAGGCCAAACAAATTCATATGATATTCTGAATATGTATTTGTTATTTTATTGGAAAACTTAATAATAATTAATTAATATTCTGGAAATTGAATTTATTTATTTATTATTATTTTTATTTTTTATTTTTTAGAATTGAATGCTAGTGAAATGTTAGTAAATATGACTGGATCCTTAGATGAATTTTATCCAGCAATTGCTATTGGTACTCTGATGCGAATAATTCGAGATCCATCACTCTCACAACATCATACTATGGTTGTTCAAGCAATAACATTTATTTTTAAAAGTTTAGGAATTCGTTGTGTACCTTATGTTCAACATGTAATGCCTTCATTCATAAGTGTTATTCGTACTTCTGACACTACAGTTAGAGAGGTAAAATTTAAAATGTTAAATATGTAGAAATTAGTTACGTAATTATATTTTAAAATTTAACCAACTGTTTTTAATATTGATTTTAATGCATTTATAATATGAGAATTTTACTTTTGATTTTATACATTATTAGTTCTTATATTTTGTTCAAAAATTATAAGTATCAATAGTAAACCATTTACATTTTGATGAATTTACAATATTTATTTTGTATTTTTTATCTTATAAAGCTTATTGTTGTATTGTCATATTGATTTTTTGGAGGAAAAATATTCTTTCACAGTATAAGATGCATTATAATTTTCAGATAAATTTTAGGTACAAAAAAATATGTCTTATAAAGAAAAAAAAATAGTAAATACATTTAGTTCAACTTACTGTTATAGACATAATTCAGAACTCAAATTCAGAATAAGTAGTCTTTTCTTAAAATTTTTATGATGTAGTTAATAAAAACTGAGTGATTTAATTCTATATTCAGTTTGTTTATGAATCTTAAATTATATTAAATACATTAAGTGACTTTTGTTAATATTTTATTAAGTATATTTTTAGAAACACAATTTTACAAGAGATGTACTTCTTTTACTTCTAAAAATAATTATTATATTTTAGAAAAAAAATTACATAAAGGATTATATATTATTAATGACATTAAAAAAACTTAAGGGCAACAGTTACTAATATATTTATAAAGTCTCTCCCATTAACAGTGCTGGATGTAAATTGCATATTATTGGTGTTTTGTGTGGCTAATGACCTTGAAAATGTCATTGATTATTGGTGTTTGGGACATACTTTTACAATAATAATTTCCAGGCTGTGTCATCTCATGCTGGCCACAGAAGTTGTGCAATCTTTTTTCTGTGAGAGTTTTCAAATCTCATATCAATGCTACAACCCACAAACAATTCCTGACCTCAAGACAGAGATTCACTGTGTCATTGGTGAAATTGAGTTGAATCATGCAGTCGTATAGTAAGCAATTTTGTGTGAGGAGTGTTTGCCTCCGAAGTCATAGGAACATTCGGTGGACACTGTCTTCTATACATAAATTTCTTAGCATTGAAATGGATTATAATGTTACTTTATACTAAAATAAAAATATCCACAGTTGTTCAATAAATGATGCATTTTATTCCACAATTAAATCCAACGCTGCTGTTGGGACACACTATATATTAACAGTTATCATCATTATCAAGTAGTAACTAAGGAAATTTTAATATATTAATTTCATGTTTTATATTTTAATTTTTTGAGAAAGAAAATATTCTATTATAATTATTATTTTGTCTTCTTTCAGTTTCTGTTTCAGCAATTGGGTCATTTAATATATATTGTTAAACAACATATTAGAAACTATTTGGATGATGTGTTTGATCTAATAAAAGTAAGTAAAGAAAATTTTTTTCCAGTTTATATAATATAATAAGTTTATTTAATAATACTGATTTTAAGCTATATTTATAATACTAATTTTCATTAATTTTAAATTAAAAATGAGACTTCAGCTGAAATCATTTAGAATAAAACTTTTTAATGTAGATGATTGTTTACATTTCTACAATTTGTTGTTTCATGTTATACTATATGTAATATTTATTATTAATAACATTCGATCATATAAATAATTTCTCATAATAGATGAGGAACTGAATTAATTATTTTCAGTCTATTCATAATTCAATAGAATAAATAAAGTTTAAAAGTAAAATAACTACCATAATTTATTATTATAAATATTTTATTTGTACTAAGATAAGCCTTGTTACAGAGGGTTATTACATGAGTGATTTATAAATTTACAACAGTTGGTCAACAATTATTCCAATTCACCTTATTTTTCTTGAATATAATAAATAAAATTACATTAAAATATACAGTAATTCATATAAATTTTTGTTTACATTTAAATATTTTGTTTTGTTTAGCTAGATATATGATTAACAATATTTTATATCAATTAATTTTATAATTATTTAACTCATTAGTTATTTGATTAAAGAAGTTATTTATTCTGTACATTTGATTTATTATTAGATTATTTAATTTAGCTCTATAATCTTGATTTTGATTCATGTGTATTATTTCCATGATATCATATTTTTCATGTTATTTTGCAAATCTATTGCAATCTTTTAAAAGATGGATCAATGAATATTCTTCAGAGCTACACCAGTAACATTGGTCCTTAGTAAAGTCCATATAGGTATTATTAATAAACAATGAATATTTATTAAGTCTAATTTGAATTAATAGTCTTTTTATATTCATATTAGTATTTGCAGTTATAATATTTGAAATTGAGGGAATATTTAAAGTATTTATATACCATGGATGGTAAGAAGATTGAGTTAAAAGGTTTTGATTCTTAATTACAGATTGAGAGAAAGCAGATTCCATCATTAATTTATATCTATATTTCCAGTCTGCTTCCAACTTATCAAATATTTTACTTGAAATTCCAAATGTTTGCAATAAATTATTGAATTTATTCTGCCACAGATTTTTATTATTCTTTGAGTCATTATTCTGTTTTAACATAATTTGATGTATAAATCTGATATTGTCTTCATTAGTAGTTTTTTAATCTAACTACCATAATTAATTTCATAAATACCATAATTAAATATGACTATAGTATATTGGAGTATACTATATTGGATATGGAGTATAGTATATTGGAGTATAATATATTGGAGTATAGTATATTGGAGTATAGAGATTCATAAGATATATTTTCATATTTCTAGTTGAAAATATATTAGCAGTTATTATCATATTAACTATTAATCGTCAAATAGCTTAGTTGCTATATAGTAAAGTTTTAATATTATTTGACTTCTGTTTTTGAAAAGAAGACAAGCTATTTAACGTAACATTTCTTTGATCTCTCAAAATGCTACTGAATGACTTTTGTATGACAACAAGTTTTAAAGTTTTCTAACACATAGTAAATAATCAATAATTTAAACTATTGATATTGATATATTCATCTGTATTTTAGAAAAAACAATGGTCATTCAGATTCATAAATTATATATTTTTTAAAAGATCAAACTGCTAAGTTTAAGGAACCAAAAATAATTTTATTATTTGGTAATGTTTTCAACCATAAAATGGTTGAAAACATTACTGAATAAAATAAATGAAGAACATAAATTTAAAATTGTTTCATTAAGTTCAGAGAGTAATTACTATAGAACATAAATTAAAACAAAAATTTTTTATGACAAATTATTTAAAAAGTATTTTTAACTTACATTAGAAGTAACATTATGAAATTTAAAAAATTTACTAGAAAACTATTTTAAATTTTAACAAGAACAAATTAATTTCATAATTAAGAAATTTTTGTAAGGGGCTGTCCATAAATTACGTAAGGGGGATTTCGGCCATTCTAGACCCCACCCACTCCTGTGTAAGAAACCGTAATATTTTCTTTGATCCCCCCCTTCCCTATCTTACATAATATTTTGAAGGGTTTTTATAAAGTTTTTAATCAAAAAATTCTTTTTATAATCTTTAAAAACCTTAGGTCCAAAATATATAATTATTAATTAGTTAATTAATATGTTCTATTATTTATAAAAGACTTTAGGTGATCAAATTTAAAAATATAAGAATTTAATAAATTCAAATGAACAATTTATTTTAAGAACTTTATTTTTTAATTATTAACAATATTACTATTATTATTATTATTATCATTAATCAACGTCAAAATATTTATTTTTATATTAATTTTAATTTTCACAAAAGACGCAAAAAACTTTGCCAGATCGACTAGTTAGTGCACGTGTAAACAGAAAAGTCATACAAAATAAAACAAGAGAGAATAGAGAGAAACCACATTTCGTTGCCATATTGATTACATCTTGTCTAAGGCCAAGAAAATAAACTACATGCTGCTAAAATGTGATAGGTGCACCTGGGGACTAAATAATAAAGCTTATAAAACTCTATATGATGGGGCAATACAACCAATGCTATTTTACGCAGCCTCTGGCTGTGGTCATGTAACTAGTAAAAATTCAGTAGCAAGTAAATTACTCTCTCTTCAAAGCCAGTTTGCCATCAGAATTTCAAAGTACTGCAGAACTGTTTTTACTAATGCCTCTCTGATACTAGTAGAGCTCCTTCCTTTGCCACAACGTATTGTAGAAAAGGTTCTAAACTACTACATTAGAACTACAAACGTCAAGGCTCAACAATGGTCTCTACTCCTATCTACGGCTGTTCATATGCTACCACATTGCAATTACCCTACTATCTCTGATCATCATTCTGTAAATAAGGTTATTTGGTGTCATCTGCTTCCTCCATGGATAATCTTGCAGGCATCAATATCTACACAGATGGGTCCAAAAGCTCCCTATTTGTCAGCTCAAGTATCTCTATCTTCCTCCAAACTTACATATTTTGCCAAAAATATGTTAGAAGGTACAGATACCTCCCATGTACCTCCATCTATTAAGCTGAACAAGATGCTGACTACCAAGCAAAACTCTGTCTATCAACATTTATAGTGATTCTGTCTGTCGTGAAAGCTCTATTAAATCCCAATTGCAATAGGAATATAATCGCATATATCCAGCACCATATTAAAAATCTTGTAAATAAGATAATTTTTATATTTGTTCCTGGCCATACTGGTGTACTAGAAAATGAAAATGCCAACATTGAGGCTGTCAGCTGAAAAGGAAACTGACTTGGTCTACACTCGCGTTCCTCTCTCACATAGCAGCCTTAAAAATTATGTTCATGACAACACTATGCAAAAGTGGAATCAGTAAAAGTAGTTGAGCAGTAAAACTTGTAGAATAACAAGACTTTATTTTCCTAGTGTTGAATTTAGGTTCTCATCACTACTTAGCGATTTAACGTTTGCTACTGCTCAACTACTTACTGAGCATGGTAATTTTAGAAGCTACCTGGAGATGTATAACCAGGCAGAAACTGCTTCTTGCTTTTGCTCTACAAAAAACCTAGACACCGTCGACCATGTGATCTATCATTGTCCAATTTACAATCAACATACACTTATTCTGAAATTAGAAATCTTGGCCACTTGAAACCAAGCATAATGTCCACTCAATAAGCTTGTTCAGAAGCCACTGTTTGATGCTTTTTACAATTATGTTCAAAAAATATGGAAGAAAAGACTATTTATAATTTATAATTTCTAGTTTTACATTTTAGTTTTCACTAAAATCTGAATACTAATTTTATGTTTACTTTGTATCGTGTATTTTGGTTTATGTATTCTTAGTGTTAAACATCCATAGGAGTGGTGCACTTATTCTAATAAAAAACAAGAGAAAGAAACCCACCACATGGACTTTCTCCCATGACAAAAAATGTGGAGCGTGAATCTGCTAGCATTATTACTCTATCACATCACACGAGACAACGAGCATTCTTAATAGAAACTGCCAAATTGAAGCCAAATTCAAAACGCCATCACTCAACGAGATCAAAAAATAAAAAAAGAATATTACGTAAGACGAGATCTATTACCCCCTACCCCTGAGTAAGAAATCGTAAGAAATCCTTGACCCCCACCCACCCCAAAATACCTTATGTAATTTATGGACGGCCCCAAACCACTTTATGCTTGCTGAGAAATATTTATATATATCATCAAAAAAGTTTTCAACCTAAATTCTTAGGTCATCTTCAGTTGTGATACTGTATCTGAACAGTTTTTAAGTGGGTCATTTCATGATGGAACATTCAAAACACATAATTTAAACATATAAATTTAAAATAAAGAATATAGAAATGTAAAATGAAACAAGCAATTATTTATTGTGACATCATCACAATGCCAGGTTGCAATTTTTAATCATATTTTTAATTTCTTTAATTTAAAACATTTTCTCTCCACCTCAAATTAGTAGTGGCTTGCTCCTGTACATCATACTTTTCTTTTAATAACATAGTTGTGCTGGTCATCTATCTAACACCTTTTAGGAGAACATTTTTGAACTGAAATAACATGATTTATTGTTTGCATCAGAAGTTCATATATAGTTTATTGGGACCTCCTCCCCCTACTCTTTCCATATCTGATCTCATCTTTCATCTATTCAATGTCCCATTTAAAAACTGTTTAGATACAGTATCACAACTGAAAATAACATAGAGAATTTAGGTTGAAAACGTTTTTGATGATATAAATAAATATTTCTCAGCAAGCATAAGGTGGTTACAAAAATTTATTAATTAATAATTAAAACTTTTATTATATTTTTAATTACTAAATAAATAATTAAACTGATTTTTTCTTTTTTTTTAAGGAATTCTGGACTGTAAATAATCCAATGCAAAATACGATCATTCTTTTAGTAGAACAGATTGTTGTTGCTCTTGGTGCGGAATTTAAAATTTATTTACCTCAACTTGTTCCTCACATTTTGAGAGTTTTTATGCATGACAATAGTCCACAAAAATCTGTAACCTCAAAGGTATTTTGAATATTGAATATTTTTGATGTGTTAGAATTTCAGTATCAATATAAACTATAAATGGCATTTTAAATTTACTATAACAACAACGTTTTTTTTACAGCTTTTAACTGCTCTTCAAAAATTTGGTTCTAGTTTAGGTGATTATCTTCATTTGTTATTACCANAGATAATGTAATTATATAAGATTAATTTACTGGTTGACTATTTGAGCTACAGTTTGAAAAAATTGTAGACCTATAAATTTCCACTGTTGCCCATCTGCCTTTCCTTAATCTCGAGAATGGAGTTAGATAGATGAAAGATGAGACCAGATATGGAAAGAGTAGGGACAGGAGGCCCTGATTAACTATATATGAACTTCCAATGCAAGCCATAAGGCATGTTATTTCAGTTCAAAAATGTTTTCCTGAAAGTTGTTAGATAGATGACTGGCATGACTATGTTGTTAAAGGAAAAGTATGATGTACAGGGACAAGCCACTACTAATTTGAGGTGGAAAGCATATATTTTAAATTAAAGAAATTAAAAATATGATTAAAAATTGCAGTCCAACATTCTGACAGTGTCACAATAAATAATTGCTCTTTTCTATTATTATTACTATAAAGAAAATTTATTAATTAATAATTAAAACTTTTATTATATTTTTAATTACTAAATAAATAATTAAACTGATTTTTTCTTTTTTTTTAAGGAATTCTGGACTGTAAATAATCCAATGCAAAATACGATCATTCTTTTAGTAGAACAGATTGTTGTTGCTCTTGGTGCGGAATTTAAAATTTATTTACCTCAACTTGTTCCTCACATTTTGAGAGTTTTTATGCATGACAATAGTCCACAAAAATCTGTAACCTCAAAGGTATTTTGAATATTGAATATTTTTGATGTGTTAGAATTTCAGTATCAATATAAACTATAAATGGCATTTTAAATTTACTATAACAACAACGTTTTTTTTACAGCTTTTAACTGCTCTTCAAAAATTTGGTTCTAGTTTAGGTGATTATCTTCATTTGTTATTACCACCTATTGTTAAATTGTTTGATTCTCATGATACGCCAGTTATTGTTCAAAGGTATGATGTAATTTTTTTTTATTTGATATATATTTATCAGTTATGTTTTTAATTATTAATATACTTCATCCTAGTTTATATGAAAACTTTTTATTGATAAGTAATTTTTTTATTTTAAGATATTTATTCATCATTTGTTGTTTTACAAAAATTAATGTTTTCAGTGTTTTCTATCCTTTTATTAGGTATAAGACATTTAACATTGCAAATAAATATTAATAAAAAGCTTAAATATTTAAAAAGTGTAATACAATACTTTTAAAAATTCATTTTATGAAAAATAATAAGAACTAAGATGAATGCATGGTTACTGTATGGTTAACACACACATATATATAATATAGTGATAATTATTACTACTAATTAACGATATTCTGTTTTGTTTCTAAATTATTCCATCAAATTAGAGATTTTATATATAATTTATTTATTTCTTTATTGTACAATTAAGGAAATGTCCATAGACAGTTGATTTCCACTTCCCCATTTAAACAATTATACCCACATTAATGTATTAAATATAGATAAAGATAATGAAAATTATGTCACACACAAGTTGTATTTTCAAGTATAATTATAAATTTGACTAATAATCTTTTTTATAAAATACTTTCTTTATTTCTGCTAAGCCCTATTTTATGTTTGGATCTCTCTATCTCTCTCCTTACTTCTTTCCTTTCTCATCATCCTAGACTGACTTATCCTCATGCCTCTTCCTGTTGACCTTCTTTTTGATCATTCTCTTCTAGATTTACTGCATTTTTGAGGTGTTGGGCAATTTGACCATGGTGTCTGTAGAGATTTTTGATTCATCATGTTTAGATAACTCTGAGCTTTTACAAAAACATTCTTTAAATTATTGTTCAATTTCTGATCAAGAGGACTTATCTTTGTTATTTCCACATGATCATATTTTATTTGTGGGGAGATTATAAATTTGCTTTCTTGTTTTGTTAACTACAGACTTACCCGTAATGATCATCTACTTCAGAATGAAAGAAGCAAAATAAGATATAATAATTTGAAAGTATAATTTTTTTTAACTGATTTTTTTTCTTCTGGGAACAAAGAAGGCTTACCTGAACTTGAACTGTATAAATTGTACAATCATTGATGTCCTCAAAAAATACCAAGATAGATATTGTAAAGATTGAATTTTATGCTTTAATATCTTATATGTTAATTGTAACTCAAACTATTTTTCAATAACAATTGCTATTACTAATTTTAAAGTGTTTGTAAATAAAACATAACAATTTTAAAATTTCTAAGTTGTCCTGACCCTGCATCTATTATTGCTAATAAATTTGTTTAAGAATGAGTAATCAATATTTACTAATAAATAGAATTTGAGCATTAAAAGAGTATATATATTTCTAATGGTCAAATTTTATTATGTATATAAATGGTTGAGTTGTTATTATAATACAGAATTTTAACTATTAGTTTTAGTAAGTTCTGTAATCTATAGTTAATATTAGAATAACAAATATTTTGAAAGTTCTTAATAAGTATTATTAAGAGCTAAAATAGTTAGGGATTATATTATATGATTATTATTTATTTCAGTTATGCATAGTTATTTTTGTTTATTGTAGACTCATCTTAATATTGAGATTTTGATTATGTTCAGAATTTTTAAGTAAAAATATTTTTTTTAATTATGCAAATCTTTTGAATATAATGATTTTATAAAGTTTAAGAGATTACTATTTAGTCATAAATTATTTCTGTTTTAAATCATAAATAAATCATAATGTTTTAGAAATATATTTGTAGTTACGTATAAAACAATTCATATTATTAACAAGGGAAGGTAACATGGTCATCAGTTTTCAATGATATTGTTTGGGTGGATAAACATTTTTTTTATTGAACAAAGAGAGAAAGCATACTTCTCAAACATTTTCAAGAAAACTAAAGTTAAAAAATCCTAAGCAACTTATGAGTATGCTTTGCAAAATTTTTCAATGATGATTTCATTGCTTTGCAGCAGCCTGAATGGTAATTGTGAAATTACCAGTTCATTTCTCTGTGAGTATAGTTTTTTCTTAAATCAATGCAATTTTTACATTTAAAAAATTTAAATGACTGGCTTTAAACATTTTGATTTTTTATTTTCCATTAAAAATGTGCATTTTCTATTCCTTGAAAATTTATTTTTGGAACTGTTTAAAGTAAATTTAAAGTTTGTTTTTAAAACTAGAATGATTAATTATTTTAGTTAATTTTTACTATTCTTACTTCATTACTTTAATTTATTTTACTATCTGCTTGTTTTATTCATTATGAAAAGGCAAAATACTTATGATGGTAAACAATAAGAAAGCAGAGAAGTGACATTGAAAGATGATTATTTATTGTCACACACAATAATTCAATTTGATATTAGAAGTTATTTATAACTAATAATTTTTTGAGTTTATTTAATTCCTTAAAATTCAAGTTGTTTATAATAATCTTACATTTCCAATTCTGAAAATGAATTTTTAAAGAGAAGATGCACAATTTTAATAGAAAATAAATAGACATAATGTATAAACCCATGTAATTTACAATTATTTTAACATAAAAATTGCATTGATTTGAAAAGGAATATTCACAGAGATGCAAACTAGCATCTAGCAATTAGCAGTCAGGTATAATGCTGTTGAGCAATCAAGTCTTCACTGAAAGATTCCGCAGAGCATACTTATAATTCACTTGGAAGTTAAAAGAAAAATCAGTTAAGTTTTCTTTTAAACATTTGATATACACACTTTCTTTTTTTGTTCAATAAAGGTTCATACCAAGGCTTATTTATACAAACAATATTGTTGAAACCTGTGATGACTTCCTCTTGTATGATAAATAATTTAACATCTAATTTGAATAATTTTATAAAATATTTAACAATCTTTAAATTACTTATATATATATATATATATATATGTAGTTTGTTGATGGATTAGAAATTATTTAATAGAAAATGTTTTATTTGTGGTTTCATAAATTTGAAAATAACTTTTTCATAATTTTAGACTTGCATTAGAAACAATTGATCATCTTTCTGAAACATTAGATCTTACAGAATATGCTTCTCGCATTATCCATCCACTTGTAAGGACACTGGATAATACACCAGAATTGAGACAAGTAAGATATTTTTATTGAAATAAATAAATTTTAGAATAAAAATATAAGTTTTTATATTGAGATAAGTATATATTGTAAGTAAAATAGACAATAAATAAACAATAATGGAAATAGTTCATATACAGTACATATAATAGACATATGAGGCCAAATCGACTAACTCCATTTGTAAATCCCTAATATAATTATTATTATTTTCAAATTTTTCATGTAACTAATTTTATATATCATTATATTAAAGCATAGCTATAATATAACAATATATATCAGTAAAAATATGTTCTGCAATGTTTATTTAAATTTAAAGTTCAAAGGGAATTTTAAAAAGTAATTTATATTATCAATTTTTATACTTTTTGTTTATGGAGTTAATTGATTTGGCAAGTGAGTGGCTCAGATAATGTTAATTGGAAAGTTAAAATTTATAGGTTATTAATAGAAATTATTTGATTGGATATAGGATTACAACAATTTAAAAAAATCATTAATATTATACAAAGAAATTTTTATAATTTCAGATCATTAGATATACAATACAAAATACATTTATAGTTCTATTAAATACCAAATCTGCATTGATAATAATTGATAGGAGAAAAACAACTTGTAAGGATGGCTGCTTAGTGTCTCTTAATTTTATTGTGTTAACTTACTCTTTACTTAAGACACGAGGGTAATATGGCACTGAGGAACATCCAAAGGAAGGAAACACTGTCAGGCTCCTTCTGGTCAGTTCCGTCTGATACAAGTGACAGGAAGAATATGATTCAGAGATGTGAATTAATTTGTGACTTCAAAACTAAATTACTTTATTTACACTAAATAATCATAGAAAAATGATAAGATTAACATATAAAAATTTAAAATTCTACTGAAACTGCAATGACAAAAAGTAAACTCATAATTTGCAATAATTACAAAAGAAGAGGAACTACAATAATGCACTAGTAAAGCAAAGCTAAAGAATAATGTCTGAAAATGATCTTGATTTTCAGAACTAATATAGCGAAAAATGAGTGCAACTGATAAAAAAGAGCCCCCAAAACTGGTTCTGATCTTGTTTTTAAAGGGCTAACAGCCAATAGGAATTACTCTGGAGCATTGAATGAATGGGCCTGTTTTTGATCTGACCTACTCCAAAATTCTTTAGGTCCAAATCTAGACATTTTCATATTTTATCAATACTGACCTGAATGACTACCAACAGAAAAGTTCTGGATGGTGAATAAATTTACCAGAGGATATTTTTGACATTTTTCATTAAGAAAGATCTCTAATTAATAGCTGTATTGTATTTTCTTTCTTTCTCTCTATTTTACAAAAGTTTATTATTACAGGTGCACATACACTGTAAGGCTGTGTACACACTAGGCATTTTTAAATGCGCGTTTTGGAAATGCGTGTTAGCTCAGCGTTCGACGAGCGTTTTTGGAGCGTACGCACTGGCTCAGTTTGGAAATGGATATGAAAGTAATTGCTTGTGTGCCCCTCCTTCATCGTCGCTATAAAAGACGATGGCAGAGGCAAAGAGAATTTTGGGTGCACCCAATATTACAAGATAGACTGACACATGGAATGTTTGTGACGTTGTATCCAAAACTAAGACAAAATGAACCCAAGTTTTTTAATTCTTTTAAAATATATATAAAATCCTTTGACGATGATTGGTCTCTTTTAGATCTCATCAATAAATAGATCAGTATCGAAATGATCGTTCTCCATTTCAGCACATATATCTCAAAGTGCTCCGCTGACGCCCGCAAAACGCGCAATCGAATGTACAGTAACATGGCAGCACATATATCTCAAAGCGCCCGTAAAGCACCCGCAAAACGTGCATTTTAACAAAAATTTATAAGCGCGCGTTTGAGTGTGTACGCCTATATAGAACTCTTGGTTCTTTAAAACGCGCGTTAAATGCGCGTTTAAAAATGCCTAGTGTGTACACAGCCTAAATTGATGTGGGGTTTCATTTTCCACATTCCCAAAACAAAATGTAGATGATTAACTTCAGTTAACAAGATCTGTAATGAACAACAAATGCACAAAATTCAATTATAAATGAAGGGGAAAATTATTAATTTTCATATTCATATTAAATTTTCTTAAACTTCACTGCAATGTCAGAGATTGACAATGCAATGCATGCCCACTGGAGAGTGCCTCTTTCAAGACTCCAAAGTATTTCTATATCATTATATGATAATATGAATAAAAATATAGAACAATATTAATATTGTTCTTTATTTTACCTTAATTGGAAGTAGAAATTTTATAGAATTTTTATTTACTTTTAAAAGTAAAAAGATAAATATTTACTAAGATGAAATATGTAGATCATCAACTGATAAAGAAGTTTTAAGAATTTTGAAATTTTTCTTGCCATATTTTTGCAGATTGACTGGCATGCCACATATAATCAGGTGAGATCAGCATGCTAGTTAAACTGCTACTAAAAATTAAATTAATTGGATCTAACAAATCTAGTTGTTACATGTTAAAGAAAACATTATTCTGAGTACAGTAACATAACATTTTAATTTGACTGACTTAAAATCTGGAAGAAAGTTTTTGTTTACAGGACAATAAAAAAAATCAAGGGTTTATTGACATTAGTAGTAGAAGTTGTTGTTAGTCAAGTGTAGTCTGCACTGACAATCTATCCTGAGCTTAAAAATAACACCTTCCTCTTAAATTTCACATAAAGTGGATGTTAATAGGTGTTAAGTTGAGATAATTTACAGAAGTTTCTGAAATTTAATATTTTTATTTTTGTGTTTCTGAATCAAATCACAATAAAATAAACATAAATAAAGCACTTTCTGAATTTAAGAAGACAAAATGAACTTAAACATGTGATCATAGTTTTTGATGTAATGCTGAAAGTTACACAGTTTTAGAATAAAAACTCGTTTGATTTTTAATAGGATCTCTAGAGGGGGATGTATAACCTCACTTAAACTGGCATGCCAGTTTTTACCATATGGAAATATCTGATTTCATGGTCTTCCTGATAGACTGACATGCCAGACAATCAGCAAAAATATGGTATAAATAAGTCTCGCTGTTCCTTTTTTTGTCTATATTATAAAAATTTTGCTTATCAGTGGAAATGAGGTTTGTCTGATTTTGCAATTGTAAGCTTTGAACATTTTAAAAGTAAATGTAGTTTGGCATGTATTTTCAATCTTTTAATTCACTGTTGTTATTTCAATCTTTATTTTTATAGTTTTTTTAAATAAAGCATAGTTAGTATTTATTTTATACATTTAGATAAGAATAATTTGTTTTGTTAATTATGAAAAAATGTTTTGATAAATGTTGCTCAATAGTAGCATTTTGAATTCAATGAAACAAACTTTTACATTCAAATAATAATTATTTTTTTATTATCTATATTTGATAATTTGTATTTTTCATTGAAAAGTTTAAATGCAGCATGTACACTTATGTCATGCTGAAAATTGATAAGCTACTTGCTTTAGGTCAGTAATTATTGTTAAGTTTTGTTTGTTAAATTTTAAAATATATCTAAGGTATTTGGAAATGTTATTCTTTTTTGATTGAATGGCTTTTTTTATGCATATATTTCATTGTATTGTTTGATATTATTTTAATGCTGCTATTCACTAAATAAGCCATTACAAATGAATGATTGATAAGAATTAAAGATCATGTCAAAGAATTATAGATAAACATTTCTTTATCATAATTATTGATTTTTATAAAAAAAAAAAATAAAGAAGAATACCAATAACAGAATACCAATAACAGAATTTGGGTGATATTTATTTATTTAATTTTTATGTTTTGATCTTTGTATTCTATGTATATAATGTCTTACATGTAATTTTACTGTATATTTAGTAAAAAATAATGTTTAAAAGATTTTGTAAAGAAATTATATTTTGAAAATGTAATTAATACAGTTGTGCATTTTTTATTTTACAGGTTTGTATGGATACATTATGTGCTTTGGTTTTACAACTTGGTAAAAAATATCAAATTTTTATCCCAATGGTTTGTAAAGTAATAACTAAACATAAAATTGTTCACCAACGTTATGATGTACTCACTTGTAGAATAATTAAGGTAATTAATTTTATTCATTATTAAATTAAAGTGATAATTTAATTAACTAAATTGATACTTTTGCTTGATTATCAGTTAAACATGAGATATGCTGAAAAATGATTGGTTTTTTTCATTAGATCTAAATGTGATTTAAAATGGCAACATCAGTTACTGCCAGTATCAAAATTATTTTATAATTAGATTACAATCACTCTAAAAATGGCATGATTAAAAAACATCTGACATTTTTCAGTGTGCTTTAGTTTAAATTATTTTTTTATGATATTTGAATTAATAAAACTATTTAATTAAAATTGTGTATGTGAAAGTTTGATCCACCACTAACTTTACTGACCATCTGGTCAGCCCTGCAGTTTTATTGTTTTACTATATGCAGGTGGGATGTGTGTGTGGGGAAAACTAACATTGGTGTGGCTTAATCATTGTTCAGTAAACATCTAAGTCAAGCACAGTCAAATTTTCTTTGTCCAATTGTTCTCAGAAAACAGTATATCTGTTTGTGTATGTTAACATATGCACTATTATTCTGATAAATGCAAATTGTTCAAATTATTGATGATTGAAAAAATTTAGTCATATTACAGTAGTTTTGAATATTAAGCAGTAACTGTTGTTTTTACTTAATTATGTATATGAAACATGAATTCAACAAAAAGATTTTTAAAACTTGAAGGAAAAGATTTATATTAGAAATACATGATGATAAAAATTATAAATATAAAAATAAATAACATTTATGAGTTAAAAATTGATTTATTTTTATTTTTATGATTTTTATAAATAGCTTAAATAAAATTAAAATTACTTTCTTAATATTGGAACAAATCACAAACAGTGTAAACCTTTAAAGTCCTGTAACAAAAATTTTTTTAATAAAAAACTTTACAAATGTTTTCAGTCTTGACCAAAGTCTGCCTTAAGTCTTTAAATTAATGAAATTCCAAATTGGAATATGCAGAACAAATTTTTCAAAATATTATTTTTAAAAATTGGAACAAAAACTGAGTCTGATGTGTGAGCTGATCTCCAAAATGCCGTGTTAATAAGACAATTGTTTCAAACAGATCATATTAGGGCCTAGAAGCCTTGAAAATATACAAGGCTTGACCAGAAAATGTATTAACTTTAAGGACTGAAAAACAGTCTTATATGCATGGCAGTACTTTTACGAAAAATGGGGGAAAGCCAACATAAATTAATTTTTATTAATTGGTATTAAGTTATATCTTAAATTTTTATATGTATATTAAATTTTATATTTATCACTATTTAATTTTTGTTGTTATATAGTATTATGTTTTTGTTCCAATTTTTAAAAATAATAGTTTGAAAAATTTGTTCTGTGCATTCCAATTTGGATTTTTGTTAATTTAAAGACCTAAGGCAGACCTTGGTCAAGGTTGAAAGTGTTTGAGTGTTTGTCAAAAGTTTTTTTATAAAAAATAAAGATTTTTGTTACTGGACTTTAAAGGTTGTTTACAGTGAGTTTAATAAAATTAAGATATTTATAATTACTTCAGAATAAACAAATAGATATTTGGAGGATTAGCTGATTTGGTAAGAGCATCAGTCTACTGCTCTGGAATATGTCTGAGTCTGGATTAGCTTAAATTTCATGGATTAGGTTGGTTTTGATATTAGGCCATTGAAATTTATAAAGTGAATCTCTTATTATTTCACTTTCAGAATTTTTTGTTATGTAATTATTTGAGTTTTTTGTAATTTATAAAATAACTTATAAAAAATTCAGATCTATACAAAACTGAAAGATATGTCACTACTTGCATTTTATAAAATATTTCATTAATTATGTTGCATTAATTTTTTATAAAACTCATCCATACCCTCAAAATTAAGCTTTTTGCCATTTTATAATAGTTAAAAATGTAAAAAGTTTTTAAAATAAAATATGATAACAGATGACACCACCAAAATTTTAAATGTTGCCAGGAAAGTTGAGCAACTCATTGCTGGTTTATTTGCATTAGAAATGCAAATAAACCAGCAATGTTATTGCAAATAAACCAGCAAAGAATAGCAATGTCTCACATGCTATTCTTTGTCATTAAGAAATTGTTTCATATTTGTATTTGACTAATTCATTGTAGTAAGTTTTCCTTGGTGTAACTTTTTTAAGTCTAAAGGCTTGCTTTATTTTTTTGTTTTTTTATTGATTTAATTATTAACCATTTCAGCTTCTTCATATGCTAATTCTTGCTCTTATTTTTTTTCTATTTTATCATATATTTTTTTTATTTTATCTGAGAAATATTTCTGTTATATCAAACTATTTGGTTCATTTAATTATTAATTAAAATCTTAAATTTGTCTCCAATTGTTTAAACTGTATATTTAATATGAACATTTTTTTCTCATCTTGGATTTTTGGAAAGAAAACTGTTATAAGTTGGAAGATAAAAGGAAGTTCAAACTATTTGTTAATGAAGCCAAAAGTAATTTATTAGAAATATTAGTGAAGAGTGTAGCTGGCATTAGATGTGCTTTTTACTTTAGTTGTATGTAATTAATTGAAGCTGGCTGAATGGTAGACTGGAAACATCCCTATGAATTATTTTTTGCTTCTTTAATAAGCCATTTGAGTTTTTTTTTAATTTAAATATGGTGTTGAGTTTGTTTATTCCTGAAGTAAGTAGGTACACAAAGACATGCAAATAATTAGTTTGAGTAGAATATATGAACTTAAAATGTAATGGAAAAGGAACATTAAATATCACATGGATATATGAAAGAAGTTTTGTTGTTTAGGAAAGTTTTAGTTTACTCAGCTTATTTCTGAGAAATTTATTATATTCATGACAGCAATGGCAATTAATATAAATTAGAAATGTTTTTTATTTTCTGTAATTATATCAACATCTCAAGAACCTGATGTATTAATAATCAACCAAACATCAGCCAAATTAATTGGGCAATTTGTAGCATAAACTACAAATAATAAATAGAAATTAGATGTAAATGTTAGGTGCCATCTCTTAATGAAAGTAGTAACTATAATTTAATTTTAGCGTAATATTGCCTGATTAATTTGGCTGATGTTTGATTTTTTCTATAAATGTTAAGAAGAAAAATTATGATTAAATTATTCTCAAAAGTGTTTAAAAGTAAAGATTTTATTTATTTTTTATTGGTTATTTTTATTGTTATAAAATACTAATTTATTTATTAATATAGAGTTTTAAACAATACAGTATAATTATTAAATTATTGATATTTTTTAATAAATATTAATTTTTGAATTTTGTTTATAATTTAAAAATATATTTACTTAGGGAACAACAGTTGCTGAAGAGGAAGATGATCCTCTCATGCATGTTAAACGTCATGGAAGATCTAGAATACATGATCCTGATGGTAGTTCAGTTTCTGGTGATGGAACAGGTACAATCAAAAAATTACAAGTTAGTTCTGCTAATTTACAGAGGGTAAGAAACTTTTCAAAATTTTAAGTAAAATTACAGTTAAAATTATATGCTACTAGCAGATAGGCCCGACATTGCTTGGGCAAAAAGTAACGATAGCGAAGATTATTATGTTATAGTCAATCTTACCCATTTTCAAAGAATGCAAGAATTAGGTCCCACTGTTTCCAGACTAATTAGAGAATTTTTAGATGGGTTAAAAAAATGTTCAATTTCCTGCAAAAACGAAAAAACTGCATCTGCGCCTGTAAATCTTGCACGTCGCTTTCTTTTAACACTTCCATTGTTAAAATTTTCATTGTTGACACTTCCATTCTTAACACTTCCATTGTTGATACTTCCATTGTTACTTAACACTTCCATTGTTGATACTTCCATTGTTACTTAACACTTCCATTGTTGACAGTTCCATTCTTAACACTTCCATTGTTGATACTTCCATTGTTACTTAACACTTCCATTGTTGATACTTCCATTGTTACTTAACACTTCCATTGTTAACACTGCCATTGTTACTTAACACTTCCATTGTCAAAACCTTAATCCTGTCTCTCTCCCTGGGGAGGAATTTCGAAAAATCCCTTCTTAGTGTGCGTTTTCGTGACGTACCCTAACTGTGTACCAAATTTCAACTTTCAACTCCTAACCATTTGGGCTCTCGCTTATTATTATTATTATTATTGTTGTGTTTAGTGGGTTATACTCAGTTCACACAGGTGGCTGTGTACTATGCCAGACCAGAGTCAAGGCATAGCAACCAAAATAAAACTAAAATTAAATAAGTGTGTCAGTGTCAGTATTCAGGAATTTCCTAACAATATGGCATGTATTCAATATAGTGGCCTTCTGTAGTGTTATGTATGTATTTCTATTCAATTGTAATGTTCCCAGGCTTTTGTGTAGTGTGTGTGGTNACTAGAGAAATTTAAATAAATAACTTAATAAATAATAAATTAAATAAATTGTAGTAAAAATAAATAATTATTTACTCAGTTATGTAAAAAAAAAGAGATTGCTTTACAAAAATATTATTTAATAATCAAGTTAAAAATACCTGTATATAAATTAATTTTTGTTTCTTACAAGATGTGAATTTATGATGACCTATTATATTAAAACATAAATGATATTTTTTAAGGTAAATCCAGTTACTACCAAGTCTAATTAAAAAAGTTGGAAATTCAAAAAATTAATGTTATTTCCAGATTAAATTATAATTATATTATTACATGCAATGTGAAGTGAAAAGTTTTGTAAGAAAAAATTATAGGAAAGAGAAATAGTACTGAAAGTCATATGAAATTTTTTGATTACAGGAATGAGTGTAGCTCAAATACTTTAAAAACAATAAAGAAAATAAACGAAAAGAAAAAATTTTTGTAGTAGTGAAAAGAATAATTGTTTTTTTAATATAATAAGGAATGAAAGAAGGCATAAAATCAAAGCTCAAGAAGATATACTAAATCAGAGAAGATAGAAGAGATTAAATTGAAGAACATTAGAACCAAAAGAAATTACCTCACTAAAACTACAAGGAATACCAATACATCACAGTACCTTGATCTAATCCATCACCAGGTTACTTCTCTTGAAAACTAATGTTTTCAATTTTCTCCTAAGATCTTTGTCAGGTATTATATTGGTTCAAAATGGAACAGTCCAAAGAACAAGATGTAATTCAAATTCGAAAGTACCAATCAGATGTGTATAGATAGTTGACATAATTAAATTAAATATTTATCAAAATGTGCCTGCAATGCATTTTTCTGTAAAATTAATGCAGGATCCATGTTAATCAGATTTAAAGATTTCAAGGGCTTTGAATTCTGTAAGTTGTTCAGTACCAATAGAACATCTTATCATAGAGACCTGATCTAATTTTTCTATAACATCGTTGTCCAATGCATATGTGGATAGGAATCTGTCATAGATCAAAAGATCCACAATTCTATTTATGCAAACATGGATAGAACTGTGGATCTTTTGATCTATTGTGGATTTTATAGCAATGATGTTATAAACAAAATTAGATCAGAGCTTTATGATAAGATATCCATTCAGTTTGATAAGCCTCATATCTCTACCAATTGGTTATTTGAGATAATTATTAAATTAATTTATTAGAGGCAAGAAGTCTACAACTATATAGAATATGTTCTAAATCGAAATAAACAAACACTTTATGAGCAGTGACTCTTGGATTTGTAAAACCTTTTAATTTAATTTTAAAATTAACATACAGTTTAATTTTACATAAGGCATACAGAGCATAAATTTTTTGCCTTTAAATCCAATCTGTTAAATCTGTTAAGTTTTTCTGTACTTTCAGATCAATTTATTTACAGTTACAGAATTTCAAAAAATTATCACTTTTGACAGGCATGATTTATTCTAAACTGAATTAATTAATATGAAAAAACCATAATTTTGTTTACTTTTTATGTTAAGAAATAGTTTTAATGTAAATTTTAGTGAGTTTTTTATTATATTATATATTCCTTAGGCTTGGGGTGCTACAAGAAGAGTGTCAAAAGATGACTGGTTAGAATGGTTAAGACGCTTAAGTATTGAATTACTGAAAGAATCTCCTTCTCCTGCTCTTCGTTCTTGTTGGGCATTGGCACAATCTTACAATCAATTGCCCAGGTAATTTTAAATTGGAAATTAGGTGTAGAAATATGTATTTTGCCTAAACTTGCATCTATTTTTGTTATTCTGAAATTATATAATATTTTCATTTTATTCTAATAATATTATGTTACAGTTTTATCAATTTAATATAATGTTTTAATTTTTAAACAAAAATTTTAAAATGAAACAAAATCTAAGTTTAAATCAGTTACAAGTTATTTAAATTTATTATATTATAAGTTGAAATCTGTTTATAGTTAACTATTCAGTCTGATCAAGATATATGAAACATTTTGAAAAATGTTTATACAAAATAAATACAATAGACTTTTTGAATTGTTTAGTGATATTTTTGTTTGTTTGATTCAAAGAAAAAAATTCTATTATTATAAAATTCTAGTTTATAATTCATCCAATTTTCAGTATAAACATAAATACAAATATAATTTATTAGCAAGAATATGCAGATGTACTACATGCTATTATTTATTTTAAACTTCAGATGTAATCATCATCATAATTATATTTCTTTGTAATGTATTTATAAAAATTTTTTCTAATATACTAAGTTGATTTTTTTCTGTTTTGTAAATTTCTTATAACTTAAAAATTATTTTGATAGGGTTTAGTAATAAATATTATTACCTATGAATAAACAATTACAATTGATGTTTTTTCTTTTGGTTTTTAAAATTACACATTTATTTAAATTATAAAAATAAAATACAATATAATTTTTATTTACTACTAATAGCCACTCTCCTAGAGATTAAGTAAGGAATATGAATTTGTAACTAAGGGATATGAACTTTAGCAAACTATTCAAATTTTTTTTTGTTTTTGTGCTTTAAATTAAAATGCCTTATTTAGTTTTTTTTAAATTAATTTTTAAATTGATTATATATTTATATGTTTATTTTAAAACTTGAATGAAAATTAAATTTACACTATGTAATTTACATCCTGCTTAAATTTTTTAAACTAATATTTTTATTTGTAACAATTTGTTGTAACTAATTAGTATTAATTATGAAATGTTTTGTTCTTATATTTAAAAAATTCCTTTAAAGCTAACAGGATGTTATAAATGTTTGCATTGCCTTATTTTTAAGAAAAAGATAGTTATATTTTAATACATTATTTAACTTCATTTATTTATTTATTTTAATATCTATTCACAGAGATCTTTTCAATGCTGCATTTTTATCCTGTTGGACAGAGTTAAATGAACAACAACAAGAAGAATTAATTCAATGTTTGGAACAAGCTCTTACTACTCAAGATATTCCTGAAATTACTCAAACACTTCTGAATCTTGCAGAATTTATGGAGCATTGTGAAAAGGTAGCATTTTATAATATATTATTGTAGAAACTGTTCTTTGAAAGTAGAATTTTTAATTATTTGAACTTTTTCAGGAAAAGAAATAAAAGAAATTACCATTAATAAATTTTTATATTAAATAACTATTTCAAATATAAAAAGAGGTCTAAAGTAATAAAAATTGTTAAGATATTTATTTATTATAATAAATAATAATTAACTAGAGAAATTTAAATAAATAACTTAATAAATAATAAATTAAATAAATTGTAGTAAAAATAAATAATTATTTACTCAGTTATGTAAAAAAAAAGAGATTGCTTTACAAAAATATTATTTAATAATCAAGTTAAAAATACCTGTATATAAATTAATTTTTGTTTCTTACAAGATGTGAATTTATGATGACCTATTATATTAAAACATAAATGATATTTTTTAAGGTAAATCCAGTTACTACCAAGTCTAATTAAAAAAGTTGGAAATTCAAAAAATTAATGTTATTTCCAGATTAAATTATAATTATATTATTACATGCAATGTGAAGTGAAAAGTTTTGTAAGAAAAAATTATAGGAAAGAGAAATAGTACTGAAAGTCATATGAAATTTTTTGATTACAGGAATGAGTGTAGCTCAAATACTTTAAAAACAATAAAGAAAATAAACGAAAAGAAAAAATTTTTGTAGTAGTGAAAAGAATAATTGTTTTTTTAATATAATAAGGAATGAAAGAAGGCATAAAATCAAAGCTCAAGAAGATATACTAAATCAGAGAAGATAGAAGAGATTAAATTGAAGAACATTAGAACCAAAAGAAATTACCTCACTAAAACTACAAGGAATACCAATACATCACAGTACCTTGATCTAATCCATCACCAGGTTACTTCTCTTGAAAACTAATGTTTTCAATTTTCTCCTAAGATCTTTGTCAGGTATTATATTGGTTCAAAATGGAACAGTCCAAAGAACAAGATGTAATTCAAATTCGAAAGTACCAATCAGATGTGTATAGATAGTTGACATAATTAAATTAAATATTTATCAAAATGTGCCTGCAATGCATTTTTCTGTAAAATTAATGCAGGATCCATGTTAATCAGATTTAAAGATTTCAAGGGCTTTGAATTCTGTAAGTTGTTCAGTACCAATAGAACATCTTATCATAGAGACCTGATCTAATTTTTCTATAACATCGTTGTCCAATGCATATGTGGATAGGAATCTGTCATAGATCAAAAGATCCACAATTCTATTTATGCAAACATGGATAGAACTGTGGATCTTTTGATCTATTGTGGATTTTATAGCAATGATGTTATAAACAAAATTAGATCAGAGCTTTATGATAAGATATCCATTCAGTTTGATAAGCCTCATATCTCTACCAATTGGTTATTTGAGATAATTATTAAATTAATTTATTAGAGGCAAGAAGTCTACAACTATATAGAAGAAATGTGTTTATCATGCTTGGCAAGTACATTTTAATAAATATTTATAATTTAATAACATCAACGTCTGTACACATTTGATTGGTACTTTTGAATTTGAATTATATCTTGTTCTTTGGACTGTTCCATTTTGAATCAAAATGATACCTGATGAAGATTTTAGGAGATCGAAAACATTAATTTTCAAGAGAAGTAATCTGGTGCTGGACTAGATCAAAGTAGTGTGGTGTTGTATTAGAACAAAAAGAGCTTGACTTATGTAATAGTGAAATACAGAGATGAAATAGATTTTTATTATAATATAGCCTAGTATATAATGTTATCAAAAGTCAAAATATAAAATAGCACAAAAAATAGCATATTCATAGTTGTAGTAATGTTCTGCAGACATAACATGTGTAATTCAGAATAATTATAGCATAGCATAGCATAACTACACCTCTGATATAGTAAGAAAGTCATGTAATATGTTTTTTCTATGATATCCGAAACTATTTTTGAACCTGTATAACATTGGCATGTCAGTCAGTCATAACTTGTATCATGACATTGTAATACATTAAACATATATACAAACATTCTTCAGAAATGTGGCTGATAAGTTTTACACAGTTCTTTACTGTAAAGTAAAGAACTGTGGATATGTATTGAAATCCACAATTACAGGAAATCAACGTTTAAATATGTAAATGTGTTATTTCACATTGATATATATTGAAGCAATTTGTACATTTTTCAAAATTACTAACATTTAATGTAAGTAATTTTGAAATTTAATTTATCTATATTGTACTAATAAATGTAAGGTATCATTATCATTTCTAGTTTGTGGAACATTGAGGTTATGTTTATTGTGATGTGCATCAGTCAAAATATTTAATGTATTTCTGTTCAGTAAATTAATTAATTTTTATTAATGATATAATATTGTGAAGCTTATTAACAAACACTGATTTTGCCTTATTTAATGTATTCTGAAGAGGACATATGTTTTGTAATTAAGGTGAAACATGTTATGAAAGTTAAAGGATTTATCTTTAGGTGTGATGAGAATATAAAAATCTGTTATGTTGGATTTTTTTTTTACTGTTTTTAGCTAATAAATGCAAACATTTCAATGTGAAACTATAACCTATAAGGTTACATAATTCTAAATTATTAAATGTCTAAAAAGGATTTTGTTGGGTCTCTAATGGTATAATTGGTAATGAACTTGCATGGCTTACAAAAGTTTGAAATTTAATTCTTGCTGTAAGTCAATCTTTTCTTCAAACTTCTCAAAATTATTAATCTCTAATAAACAGTTTCAAATAATTAAATATTATGTATGATGGCACTTTTTTATATCTAGACCAAATATCATTAATTAAAAATTAGCAAACATTTAACTTTTGAACAATTTTATGATTTTGGTGATAATTTGAAATTTGTTATTATTGGCAATTTAATGATTTAACAAATTAGTCAATTGATACATACTATATACAATTAGTTCAAATTTATCTGTGATAAGAAAATGTCATAAGATTTTTAGTATACTTCTACATTTGTAATATAGATAGTGATAAAACATTACATATTATATAATTCAAATATTTTATGATTTAAATATTAATTTACTTAATAATAATAACTGTTAATAGGGCCCTCTTCCACTTGATACTACGTTATTAGGAGAGAGAGCGATGAAGTGTCGTGCTTATGCAAAAGCATTACATTATAAAGAAGATGAATTTCATGGTGAGNCATTATTTAACTTCATTTATTTATTTATTTTAATATCTATTCACAGAGATCTTTTCAATGCTGCATTTTTATCCTGTTGGACAGAGTTAAATGAACAACAACAAGAAGAATTAATTCAATGTTTGGAACAAGCTCTTACTACTCAAGATATTCCTGAAATTACTCAAACACTTCTGAATCTTGCAGAATTTATGGAGCATTGTGAAAAGGTAGCATTTTATAATATATTATTGTAGAAACTGTTCTTTGAAAGTAGAATTTTTAATTATTTGAACTTTTTCAGGAAAAGAAATAAAAGAAATTGTTATAATACCATTTTCTAATAATAGACGTATCCTGACGACGGTCTATCAAACAGACTGACGGCGCTGTTTATGGTGTGATTGTTTGTGTAATAGTCAAGCATTTGGAATACATTAAATTGAATATGATTTAAACAATCAAAGCAACATCAGATAAATTAAGCATATAAGTTTTTAAATACCATATAGGAAAAAATTTGGAATCAGTCAATTTTACTTTGTTGCTCCATCTCGAGCTTTTATAANTAAAAATACCTGTATATAAATTAATTTTTGTTTCTTACAAGATGTGAATTTATGATGACCTATTATATTAAAACATAAATGATATTTTTTAAGGTAAATCCAGTTACTACCAAGTCTAATTAAAAAAGTTGGAAATTCAAAAAATTAATGTTATTTCCAGATTAAATTATAATTATATTATTACATGCAATGTGAAGTGAAAAGTTTTGTAAGAAAAAATTATAGGAAAGAGAAATAGTACTGAAAGTCATATGAAATTTTTTGATTACAGGAATGAGTGTAGCTCAAATACTTTAAAAACAATAAAGAAAATAAACGAAAAGAAAAAATTTTTGTAGTAGTGAAAAGAATAATTGTTTTTTTAATATAATAAGGAATGAAAGAAGGCATAAAATCAAAGCTCAAGAAGATATACTAAATCAGAGAAGATAGAAGAGATTAAATTGAAGAACATTAGAACCAAAAGAAATTACCTCACTAAAACTACAAGGAATACCAATACATCACAGTACCTTGATCTAATCCATCACCAGGTTACTTCTCTTGAAAACTAATGTTTTCAATTTTCTCCTAAGATCTTTGTCAGGTATTATATTGGTTCAAAATGGAACAGTCCAAAGAACAAGATGTAATTCAAATTCGAAAGTACCAATCAGATGTGTATAGATAGTTGACATAATTAAATTAAATATTTATCAAAATGTGCCTGCAATGCATTTTTCTGTAAAATTAATGCAGGATCCATGTTAATCAGATTTAAAGATTTCAAGGGCTTTGAATTCTGTAAGTTGTTCAGTACCAATAGAACATCTTATCATAGAGACCTGATCTAATTTTTCTATAACATCGTTGTCCAATGCATATGTGGATAGGAATCTGTCATAGATCAAAAGATCCACAATTCTATTTATGCAAACATGGATAGAACTGTGGATCTTTTGATCTATTGTGGATTTTATAGCAATGATGTTATAAACAAAATTAGATCAGAGCTTTATGATAAGATATCCATTCAGTTTGATAAGCCTCATATCTCTACCAATTGGTTATTTGAGATAATTATTAAATTAATTTATTAGAGGCAAGAAGTCTACAACTATATAGAAGAAATGTGTTTATCATGCTTGGCAAGTACATTTTAATAAATATTTATAATTTAATAACATCAACGTCTGTACACATTTGATTGGTACTTTTGAATTTGAATTATATCTTGTTCTTTGGACTGTTCCATTTTGAATCAAAATGATACCTGATGAAGATTTTAGGAGATCGAAAACATTAATTTTCAAGAGAAGTAATCTGGTGCTGGACTAGATCAAAGTAGTGTGGTGTTGTATTAGAACAAAAAGAGCTTGACTTATGTAATAGTGAAATACAGAGATGAAATAGATTTTTATTATAATATAGCCTAGTATATAATGTTATCAAAAGTCAAAATATAAAATAGCACAAAAAATAGCATATTCATAGTTGTAGTAATGTTCTGCAGACATAACATGTGTAATTCAGAATAATTATAGCATAGCATAGCATAACTACACCTCTGATATAGTAAGAAAGTCATGTAATATGTTTTTTCTATGATATCCGAAACTATTTTTGAACCTGTATAACATTGGCATGTCAGTCAGTCATAACTTGTATCATGACATTGTAATACATTAAACATATATACAAACATTCTTCAGAAATGTGGCTGATAAGTTTTACACAGTTCTTTACTGTAAAGTAAAGAACTGTGGATATGTATTGAAATCCACAATTACAGGAAATCAACGTTTAAATATGTAAATGTGTTATTTCACATTGATATATATTGAAGCAATTTGTACATTTTTCAAAATTACTAACATTTAATGTAAGTAATTTTGAAATTTAATTTATCTATATTGTACTAATAAATGTAAGGTATCATTATCATTTCTAGTTTGTGGAACATTGAGGTTATGTTTATTGTGATGTGCATCAGTCAAAATATTTAATGTATTTCTGTTCAGTAAATTAATTAATTTTTATTAATGATATAATATTGTGAAGCTTATTAACAAACACTGATTTTGCCTTATTTAATGTATTCTGAAGAGGACATATGTTTTGTAATTAAGGTGAAACATGTTATGAAAGTTAAAGGATTTATCTTTAGGTGTGATGAGAATATAAAAATCTGTTATGTTGGATTTTTTTTTTACTGTTTTTAGCTAATAAATGCAAACATTTCAATGTGAAACTATAACCTATAAGGTTACATAATTCTAAATTATTAAATGTCTAAAAAGGATTTTGTTGGGTCTCTAATGGTATAATTGGTAATGAACTTGCATGGCTTACAAAAGTTTGAAATTTAATTCTTGCTGTAAGTCAATCTTTTCTTCAAACTTCTCAAAATTATTAATCTCTAATAAACAGTTTCAAATAATTAAATATTATGTATGATGGCACTTTTTTATATCTAGACCAAATATCATTAATTAAAAATTAGCAAACATTTAACTTTTGAACAATTTTATGATTTTGGTGATAATTTGAAATTTGTTATTATTGGCAATTTAATGATTTAACAAATTAGTCAATTGATACATACTATATACAATTAGTTCAAATTTATCTGTGATAAGAAAATGTCATAAGATTTTTAGTATACTTCTACATTTGTAATATAGATAGTGATAAAACATTACATATTATATAATTCAAATATTTTATGATTTAAATATTAATTTACTTAATAATAATAACTGTTAATAGGGCCCTCTTCCACTTGATACTACGTTATTAGGAGAGAGAGCGATGAAGTGTCGTGCTTATGCAAAAGCATTACATTATAAAGAAGATGAATTTCATGGTGGGCCAACAACAGAAGTTTTAGAAGCTTTAATTAGGTATAATGGTAATCTTATGTTAAAAATTTAATTCTATATTTTATATTTGTAGGGTTCTATAATACATTATAGAATCCTACAAAAATATTGTTTTTCCTTCTTTGATTATTATAACATTGTTTTTTTATCTTAATAATGATAGACCATAACTGATATTGAGTTTCATTAATAATTTATTTTAGCATAAACAACAAATTACAACAACCAGAAGCTGCAGCAGGAGTATTGGAATATGCCATGAAAAATCATGGAGCAGATCTTGTAAGTAAAAAAATATATTTTAATAGTGATAAGATGAATTTATCATATTTTTATATTCATGTCTATTAGTTAACTACATTATGTAATATGTAAATCCATAAACAGAATTATGTTTTCATTTTAATTGAATGAATTTCTTATTACACTCATTGGCAAAACAGTTATGCACCAAGAAAACTTTATTTGTTTGAAGACAATGGTGATGATGATGATGATGATGATAAATGATTACAATATTGTAGCAAAGGGACAATATCCTGTGGAAAAATAATAATACATTTTAAATAAATCTTTAGTAGTTTGCAGAACCTTTACTTGTCTGGATACATGTAGCATTACAATTAGCATTCAGGCATTATATGCTATCCTGTAAAAGATTTGCCCATAGATGTTGCAACTGTTGCTCCACATTCCTCACTTGTAGCTGTTTAAAGCTGGCATCCCATCTGATCTTACAAATGTTCATGGGTGACAAATCTGGAGACTAGGCACACTAAGCAGGCGTAGCAATGTGACAAACATTCCTGGAAAACCAAACCTGTGAGCAGCCAAGCATTATCTTGCTGGAAAATGCCTGTTTGCAACTCTGACACAAAAGGTAAATTGAGGGCACAGGATTTCTTGAGTTTACTGCTGTGCTGTCAATGTCCTTTGTACCACTACTAAAAATGACTGACTATCATACAAGATAGCTTTCCAAATCAGTATTCCAGCAATGGGGCAGTATGCCACTCAATAGTATAGGCAAGATTTAAGTGCTCACCAGTGATCCTCTTCACATTTAACATCTCAAATATCTATTATGTAAGAACATGAATGAAATAACATATAAGAATGAGGTGCCACAGACTATCATCATTTACAAATGATATTAAATACTTTATTTTTTTTTCAGACCCTGCCAGAAATTTCTGCTAATAATAAATTATGTATAAGTTTATAAGTTAATCATAAATTTATATGTTCAATTTTAGAAAAAATGAATTATTCCATATTTATAAAGTAATTTAAAATTTTATTTTATTTTTAGAAAATTAAAGAACGATGGTATGAAAAATTACATGATTGGGAAAATGCTTTACGTGCTTATCAACAAACCAGAGAACAAAATCCTGATGATGTTGAATTAATCATGGGTCAAATGAGATGTTTAGAAGTTTTGGGAGAATGGTAAATTAATTTTTTTTAGAAAAATTTCAACTTAATATTGATAGTAATTCTTTTAAAATTTATTTTTAAGGATTTTTTTGTTGATAATATTAGTTTCTAATTAAAATTTATTAATGATAATTCTTACTAGCAGTGTTTGTATATAATGTTAGAAAATGATTGCTATATTATTATCTGGTATTATAAGAGACATAGAAAAGAAGAAAGAAAGAAATGATTAGCTTTCAGTCATACTTTATTCTATAAGACAGCGGTCAGCTACCTTTCTGACCTCATGGATCACTAAACTCACAATTTTGAATCCCGCGGACCACTATCATGAATTTTTTTAAATGATACAAAATCTGTAGAAGAATGATCATAAAAGTTCAGTTTTACTATATTAATATGAAGCTTGCATGTTTAATTATAACAAATTAATGCAAGCCTAAAGTTCATTGCTGCTTGTTTGAAACAAGTTTATGGATTCTTAGCACTTTTCCACGAAGGATGACAATTGCACTCACAATATTGTTTATTGTTCATTATTTATTGATAACAGTCACTTCGTATTTGGTGTTAGATTCGAATAGAAACCCCCAATGAGTGAAAAAAGTAACTAAACATTTTGCATTTCTTTCGTAATACTTCGTGTAACCTTCTGTTGATCAATGTCCAAATTTCTCCATGGACTACCAATTGCTGACCATTGCTATAGAAGACAATCTTAGTTATATCTTTAAAAAAACTATTTTTTTTTACAAAATAATATAATACTCCAAATAAATTTGTTAACAAATGATTTTAAAATTCTGATTGTGTTGTTTGAAAAGTATGTGAACATATTAAAAATATTTAGTAATATTTTGTGTTAAATAATTATATTAAATACAAAATGTAATCTATCAAAAATAACTCATTATTCATTTGGTAAAATTCATAATGTTTTTTATAAATTCTTAATGGTGAGCAAAGTAATCTGTAAAAAACATTGAGAGAAGAAATGAGAAATTCGATTTTAATTAAAATCATGCAAACTTTATTAATCTGTAAAATTTTTTTATTTTGCAAAGACTGTGATGTCTCTTAATAAGTTGCTTTTGAATCCAAAATATAAACTTCAAAGTTTTCACTGTTACAGCAACATAATCCTGACTTACCCAAATTTTATCAGCCTTTGAATTTAGGCATACATTATTTGGCACAATTGATATATTTAGCTTCGATAAAAAATATTATTTATCATAGAAACTACAGGGTTGTCAAAATTAAACTTTCCGAAGTCAGAAGATCTAGAGTTTATTCTATTGCTTGAAATGGAACATTTGGATAATGGGTACTTCAGGTGATGCACTCACCATTTATTAAATAAAAATTTTTTGTACAAAAAGTCACCAATAGGTGGCATTGAAGTTATGCAACTGTGTCTGAACCTGTACCATTATTGGAGAATAGTATCTTAACATGCTAATGACTTTTTGATCCCAGAGATTCAACAAAGCCTTCAAGATACAATATTTATGAAAGATGGTGCACCATTTCTTGCTCTTTTCAGCATGTGTTATGGCAGACTTTCACAGATGAACAGGTGATCAGTTGTTACTTTCCAACAGCTTGGCCTCCTTGTTTACCTGATTTTACCCCATATGACTTCTGATTATGGGATTTTTGAAAGATCAGGTGTATCATGAAAGATGTACATTTGTGTCAGATCTAAAGGATAGAGTTTATTGGCATGTTCCTATGATTAAAGCAGACTCATTGCATCCAGAAGTGGAAAACATGTTTTTGTGAATGGAGTACATATTGAACATTTGTAACAGTGATTTGCATAGCTCCAGCACCTCCTATCAGTGACATCTTGTACAAAAAATTTTTATTTAATAAATTGCGAATGTATCATCTGAAGTACCTGTTGTCCAAATGTTTCATTTTGAGTAGTAAAACTCTTCAGAGCCCTCTGAGTTGGGAAAGTTTAATTTCAGCACCCCTGTATTATCCAGTTAATTTTGTCAATGCTGTATTTAAGATACCAGCAGATGAGCTCAGTATTGCTCAGGCAAAAAAACAACAACAAAGATTAAGATTATTAGATTATTTCATACTTCTAATCCTTCTATTCTAGTAGTCCGTGACACCCCCTAGTGAGCGTTCTATCAGCAGCAGTGTCATTCCATGGTTAAATAATAAATTCCTGTTACAAATAAAAATAATAATATACTGAATTTCTCATGGTGTACCCTATTAAAACGCAGCCAAAAATGCAAAAAACTGCATCAAGTAATAATATACTGAATTTATCGTTAATTTAAATAATAGTTAGGGGCACTTAATGGCCATTTTTGGTATACAGTGACAGAAAGAAAGAAAGAATCCAGTTTTTCAGCTTTATATAGTTAGATAATTTAATAATAATTTTTGAGTTTTGATTTGCTTGCATTCAAGAAAATCAATTACTTCTGGTGTTATGTTTGGCTTGAAATTTATTAAAGTACACTGCAAAAAGCAATATATTGCAGTCAGGTTTATTAAATGGTTGAAGAATAATGGGTTATTAAGAAATTAACTATTTTTGCTTACCATTAACACTTTGTAAAAATATTTCCAATTTTACCAAACAACAATAATCAAAACTTTAAAAAAAAATATATGATTAACAAATTGTTCTAACAAGTAAGAAAAATTTAAACATAATTTCCATAGAAAGATACATTCCATTAATAAAAAGTGGTTTGCATAGAACTGGCAATATATAGATGTAGGATATTATATTATTAGGTATTTCTGATAAACTTGCTATTTTTATAAGTATATGTGTACCATTTCTAATTATTTATAGATATTATTTTAGTTAATATTTTTCTTTGTTTATCTATTTATTTAAATAATTTGATATTTGAATGTATAAATGTTAGGCAGTACTGTTTTAAATTGATCAAATATTAGGAAAGGTTTTTTTTAATTACTTATACTGACAAATGAGTACTATGTTATATATTTTCTTATTTCGTAAATAATAAATTTTATGAGCGCTTTATTGGTATTTACTAACATGTTTCCAAAACATTTTTTAAAATTTATGATTGAAAGCAAGATTTTATGTTTGTTTGTTTATTAATAAATATTGAAAAGTTAACTTAATAAGTAAATATTTGGTATTAAAATTAAATTGAAATAAAAATGAAGTTCAGTTATACAAATACAGTTATACAAATATTTTTTATCCTTATTAAAACTGTCTTTAATTTTAGAATGATGATAAAATAAAATAAAAGCACATTTAAAAATTACATAAGTTTATAACATAAAGTAAAATGCTTTTATTTTATTTTATAGATTGTATGTTCTGTGTTGTGTATTTTTGTTTTTATACATGATTAGCAAGTATTTGTGTGTGTGTTTGATAATGAAAAATTAATTGATTGCACTTACAAATAATAACTTTACTATTAAATGTAATTTATGTTTTTGTCAGGAACAAAGAGTTTTATTGCATTTAATTTTTATAAATTGAATAATCTAATGAACTTACTTTAGGGCTCACCTCTATCAATTAGCAAGTGAAACATGGCCAAAAGCAATAGAGATTCATAGACAGAAGTTGGCACCAATGGCTGCTGCTGCTGCCTGGGGATTAGGTAAAAATATTTTTTAATGATTTACAAATAATCTTAATTAATAAAAATGTATTATTTGATGTGAAGAATGTATGTTACATAAAAATTTCTGACATTTATGCTTATGATAAGAAAAGTCTTATTACACAAAAACAATTGATATTCAAACAAAAACATCTGAGATGTAAAAAAATCTCTAAATAAAAACTTATGACAATTTAGATGACAGTCAAAAGTTTTTTTAGAAGTTTTCTTTTGGTAAAGATAAGCTTGGCACTCCAAAGTGATACCCACAAAATTTTTACCTGTATTATTCTTTTCTGCATTTCACTTCCAAGTGCCAAGCTTATCTCTACCACAGGAAATCTTTACCAAAAGAAAAAATTTTGACTGTTGTCTAAATTGTTTTAAGTTTTTACTTGGCAAAAGTTTTTACATCTCAGATGTTTTTGTTTGTCTTAGTATTTACATTAATTATGATATTTAAATAAGGTAAAAAAAATTTTTTTTTACCTTATTTAAAAAAAATTTTTAAATAAGGTTTTAAATAAATTTTTAAATAATTTTGTTTCTGTAAAAAAAAATTTTTTTTTTTTACAGAAACAAAGAATTTTTTAGAAAAGAGACATTCAATATATTTATTGGAGAAGCAATTTCTATAAAATGACATATATTCCATTAAAAAGTGGCATTGGTAATTCATAACCTGCCCATATACTTGAATTTGAATTAAAAAATTATATTTTTTGTTTTGGATTATTTTGTTGTTGTCAAGCAAAGGTTAACTTGGCACTAAATTAAGAGATCTTGAATTTTAATGGTTGCATTTAATATAAAAATTTTTTATTTTTAACTGCTTGTCATAATAGAATATAAGAACAATATTTTTCTAAGTAGTTGGATTCAAGTCTTTTCCAATTATAATATTGAATAAGAAACTTGTTTTTTGAATTATGAGAATATGAACATAGAGATATATTTCTTTTATATTGAGATTTATGAAATAGTACATTTACTTTGTTAAAAATATTCACTAAACCAAAAAATCTGACAGTAAAACTTTAAGAAATACTTAATAAATGTAATTCAGATCTCTTCTGAATTACATTTTAATTAACCTGAAGATGACTACTTATTGAAAACATTCGTTTTTATTAAGTATCAGTCTGGAGGCTTGGTAGTTGGCAACACATCTACATGGTAAGCAGGAGTTGGAGGTTTGAGTTCTGCTCTAGGCCAATTCTTTTCTTCCAGAATATTCTAAATTATTTAATTTTTTAATTATAATTATTAAATTTAATAAGAGATGGTGCTTAATGCCTTCCTCTAGTTACAAATTTATTAAGTATTTCTTAAATTAATATTTTACTGCTGGATTTTCTAGTTTGGTAAGTGTTTTTAATATTATATTATCCAGTTCTCAGTTGTTATAATCAGTACATTTACTTTTTAAAAATATAATAAAAAGTTATAATGCCTTGTTTTTGGTAAGTGTTTTTAATATTATATTATCCAGTTCTCAGTTGTTATAATCAGTACATTTACTTTTTAAAAATATAATAAAAAGTTATAATGCCTTGTTTTTTTATTTTCATTTTTATTTTTTTTTGTATATAGGGCTAGCTCAGATGTCTGTTTTTCAGGCTTAAGACCAAAGCTCCATGCTGAGAGGGGTCCTAACTTTCTATTTTCTAAGAAAATTTAATAAAATGTTTTTTTTGCAAATATTTTGGTAGGACTAATAACTTTTCCTGAAGATACTCAAAACCTCCAGCTGGTCCCATTAGTAGGTGTTTATTGAGCAAAACATTAAATCATTGTTTCTTGGCTGCAATTTGAAAAATTTATAGACCTATAAATTTCCACTGTCATTCATTGTCTGTCCTTCCTTAATCTCAAGAATGGTGTAAGATAGATGAAAGTTGAGGCCAGATATGGAAAGCTTATGGGGCAGGAGGCATCAATTAACTATATACAAACTTCTAGTTGAGACTGGAAGTCACGTAAATTCAATTAAAAAAATTCCCCTGAATGGAGTTACATAGATATCCAGCATGACTGTATTGTTATCAGGAAAAGTATGATGTATAGGGACAAGACACTACTAATTTGAGATGGAGAACAAAACATTTTAAATTAAATAAATTAAAATTACAGTATGATTAAAAATTGAAGCCTGGCATTATGATGATATCACAATAAATAATTGCTCATTTTCTTATTAGGTCATTGGGATAGCATGGAAGAATATACTCAAGTTATTCCTAGAGATAGTACAGATGGAGCATTTTATCAGGGTGTTCTTGCAGTGCATAGATCACAATTTCATTTAGCTCAACAGGTATTTATTTAATCATATATTTTGAAATATAATTAGTGAAAATTGTTTTATATATTATTTAATACATTCTAAATATAAAAATATAATTTACTTTCAGAAAAAGATTAATCTTTTGTGTTTATTTTTAAGAATAGATTTTTTATAAAAACATTTTTTGATCAGTTAAATCATTTTAACAAATAGCATAATTGATCAAATAAATTATGTTTTGGTATAAAATATAATTTTCATTTATGGAATGCTTATCTTAATTCTACAATATGCATTGTCAGTGGCGGAACTAATGACATGAAGTGATTAAACTGGACCTGGGTCTAAACGTATCAAGCAAACAGCCTGCAACCTGTTGAAAAATCACCTGACCATGATCAAAACAGTTGTTTTGATTAGATGATTTTTTTCAATGGCTAAAGGCCCAAAGTGAAATTGTTTTGCCTCTGTGCATTGTCATTTTGTAAACCTGTAGTTTTGTAATAGTAGTAGATCAATTACACAAAACTTCAACTAAACATTACTGATGTCTTATTCATTGTTTACTCTTGTATAATTTCTATTAATTAAATTTATCTAAATAAAAAAAATATTCTTTGGGAGAGTTTAGATTTTATTATTATTTATTTTATTGTTATAAAATAAATTATTTTGAATAAATAACTGTTTAATGAAATTATTTGATTATAGTTTATAGATAAAGCAAGAGATTTATTAGATACAGAACTTACAGCAATGGCTGGTGAAAGTTACAGTAGAGCATATGGTGTAAGTTATTTTAATGTTGCTTTAATTAAATCTGAAATATATAAATTTTATCTGTTTAAAGTTCTGATAAATATCTGTTAAAAATCTTAACAAGTTTGCGTCTATTTTAAAAATTTATGTTTTTTTTATGTATTCCTATTATACTCTGTGCTGTATAGCTCAGTTTAGCTTTTATCCAAATCAGTTACAGATACAATAATTAAAATGTTTAGCTTAGTTTAACATCAATATTCATTAAGAGAAATCATTTATGCAGATAATTTACACCACAGTTCATCGTTATTATACGTACATCAATTATAATTTTTTTGCTAACTAGGCATAGACTTAAAACTATCATTAAAGTAATAAAGAATGAAGAATTACTAATTTTTTAAAATAAGTGCTAGATTAACAGTGTTGTACCAATAAATTTCTACAGCATAAAAATTTTAGTTGACTGTTTAACATTGAAGAACAAGCATAATTAAAAGATATTTGGAGAGGATAATGTTTACTAAAAAAAAAAAAAAAGGAAAGGTGTTTAGGATATAAACCAGTAACTTAAAATAAAGACTATAATAGAACCTTGTTGGTTAGAAAAGCTTGAATGGGATTTTAGAGAAAAGTTGCAGTTTTAAGATCTGAAAAGAGAACCAGATATATAAGAGACATAAAATGGATTTTCTAAAAGCAAATAGGCAATAGTTTATAGAGAGGTTGGCCTGTTCTTGAACAACATAAATATGTACCAGAGTTTAGAATAAATAAAACTGATTCTTTCTAAATTTTACACATATTAAGTCATTATATGTGCAGAGCTGGATGAGACATGTAAATCTTTCTTCATTAAAGAGAAGCAAGTTACTAAGTGGATGATGGCAAGAAGCATAATAAAGATGACAAAAACAAATATCCTGGTATTTTTGAAATTGTGTCGGTAATTTATTTCAATTCAAACACAAATTATTTATCGTATTCAACTGAATAAAATTTAATTCTGTGATTTGCCAAGTGTCTGTATGAATACGATAAATAATTTGTGTTTGAATTAAAATCAACTAAATAAAATTTAATTCTGTGATTTGCCAAGTGTCTGTATGAATACGATAAATAATTTGTGTTTGAATTGAAAAAAACAAATATGTCTTTTAAATTTGATCAATTTGTTGACTATGTATAACTTGATTAAAAATTAGACATTGGAGGAATGACAATCAGTTAATTTTCACATTACCATATGCAGGAAAATTCCTACAATCACCAAGAAAGATAAATATATCAAAGGACTACAAGTACATTTAGTGGACATAGGACTCTAGACCCCAGCATAAACCAATAGAAGGAATATGAACCTCTCAATGACTTAGGCATTTTGGATACCAACTAAACAACTACCACCTAAATTATTTGGTTTCCAAAAGCCACAAGGAGAATTGGGCTATTACATCAATTGTTGAAAAATGCTTTCCCTCAATTACAGAAATGGAAAAAATTCTGTCCAGCTTTATCAAGAAAAATAGGATGTTTCCTGTCTATGTTATTAACAGTTTTTATGAGATGATTAAGAGTCTGAGAACAATCTCAGTTTCTCAAGTTTGTTAGATTATTATTTTAGACTATAAAACATTTTTCTGTCTTTGAGATTGTATAGTTGATTATTGAGCTTTCTTTAAGAAATCTTATAGAATTAATGGGACAAAGTCATTTCTGATTTTACATGACTATACTTATTTTATTTCTTACATGAAGATCATATACTGTACTTCCTCTAAGTACAAGATAACATAGTGGCAATGTGTTGGTATGCAAACATTATGATCCTGAAGAACATCTAAATAGGAATATTTTTTAAAATTTTGTTTTGAAGGTTAACCATAATAAGGTTGGATTGACATTGGAAACAAGTTGACAGTTACAGCATTCATTATTTAGAGATTTTCATAATGATAAAGTTTGTTGACAGCATTTATTTATAGAAAGCCAATGATGATCCAGTCCCATTTTCATTTAAAATGTTAAGATTTTTTGATAGCAGCATTTACAGCACTTGATACTAAAGCCATTATATACTCTTTCCATAGTGAAAATTATGCTAAAGAAGTTGATTATGTCAGAAAGATTACTTTATTTGTTGGTTGTGCATCCAAATTATTACAAAACACCATAAAATGTATTTGGCATCAGATATATGGCAAGAAAAAGTTGAATAAAGAATCTTTTAGACCATTAGATGCAAAATATCAGTAAGTAATTAGGATGTTAGCCACTATGTTGTTAAAGCTGTACTTTAAAAAGGTTTAAAACTGTTACAGTAAGACCCTCTATAATATTTGATTTGTAAGAAATGAAAAAGCAGCTCTAAAGAAAGACTAAAGAACTTAAACCTACAAAATACCAATAGATATAGATAGGACTGGAGAGTCTGTGTCAGTGTTTGATTTGGTGTTGGAAGTTTAACAAGATGTCAGTGTCAACCAAAAATACTCATTAATTTGCCCTATATTTCATAATTATTTCATATTTCATAATTAGAAGCAGTTAAATAGTTTTCAAGTGTAGGAAGTTTAAAAGAATTGTATGAATATGAAGTTAATCTAGCAGCCCAATGCTAAGAAACTCTGAAATTGAAATTATCAATGAATTTCATTTGTTCGTAATTTAAATTCTAAATTTTAAGTATGAATGCATTATCAACAGCTAAACCATTTCTAAAAGATTTCATTGGATTCCTGCCCATTTGCACTCTACATTTTTCTTTGTTTCAACTGTTACAAAGTTTTAAAAATATTTTTTTTTTTTAGTTTGGAAAACATCGGAATTTTTGTATTCAAATTTTTTGGTTGTTTTTAAGGGATTTTACAAGAATATAATTTACAGATTGTCCAAAATATAGCAAAATATTATAGAACAAGAAAGATTATTTCATTGATTAGAGAATTTTAATATAAATTACAAAGTTAATAATAAAATCTTTACACTGACTTTTTTTAATTTTTAAATAAAAACTCAGGCTTTTATTTATGAGATGAAAATTAAATTATTTTATTTAGCATTTCTTAATTAATTATTTTATTAATTAGTTAAATTAATGTAATACCTTAACTAAACAGAATAATTTGATTAATTACATATAGTGTATGTGTGTATTAAAGTTTATTTAAATTTGTTTTCACTTTTCTTCTAGGCTATGGTTCATGTACAAATGTTAGCTGAACTTGAAGAAGTAATTCAATATAAATTAATTCCAGAAAGAAGAGAAGTGATTAAACAGAAATGGTGGGATAGGTTGCAGGTAAAATTAAATGATAAGCTTATTTTGATTAGTTTAATTGTAAATTCTTAAAATGATGATAATTCAGCTGAATCAAGGAAGATTCATAGAGGATTCATGAAAATTTTCATGTACAGAATATTTTGATAAATGCTTTTCTATCATAATTTTCATTTTTTATATTGTTTGGAATATTATTTAATCTTCTTATATAATACAATGATTTCTCATACTTCAAATTTAATTCATTCCATGAGACAATTTGAATAATAGTTTCAAGTCCAAATCAATTTTGTGAATTAATTTATTTCCATACTTTAAACAATATTCATTTCAATAAACTTAAACACTAAATACATGTAATTTAAGGTAAAAATAACACAGTTAAAAGTCTTAATAATAAATTAAAATATGAAAGCAATAAATAAAATACATACTGTATAATAAAATGAAAACTTTTTTATTGCTTTCACACCATTGACTTTGGCATTCTAAACATGACTTCTGATTTACCATACATATGCCACTTTCATGCTTCATGATAAATTCCTTTTTCATCTAATAGTCAATACCTTTCCCTTAGACTTCATTGCTTCCATATTCTTCTTGGTTGCCATGGTTAATAGATACAGGTTATATCTATAATTAAATACACCAAAAATAAAGTGAAAAAAAGTACAGAAAACACACAAGAGTAACACAAGAGATACTTTCAGTGATAGTGAGAGATAACTTGGGCACCCAATAGATGGTATTTACACAGTGACTGCATTCTTTCACTATGCACGAAGTTTGAATCGAGAACCATTGTTCAAACTCTGGAACATTTGAAGTTACTGTAGAATTGTTCAAAGTATGTGGTGGTACTATATTTTCTTCATAAATGAGAATAATTTGGATAATATATTAATAAGTGTTTCTTTTCACAAACTTCTCATTGAGATTGCTCTATTTCAATCAATGAATAAAATGGCATACAAATGTTTCTGTCAAATTACATTAAATTCTTCATAGTGATGTATGAAAGAAACTATTTGTTTTTCAATAAATAACAAATTTTAGATAAAAATATTTATATCATTTTTTATAAAATTGATAAAAAAAATGTTCACAGCTCTTTTTGAATTTATTATTTTAAAAATTAAATACACCTAAGTTTGTTTTTACATGATAGCTTTGTTTCCATATTACATGTAAAAAACCATGTAAAAAATACATTGTATATATGGAAAATTAGACGATTGTTATGGACCTAAGAAATTAATGAAAATAATGAAATAAACCATATGAAAAAATCTTGTTACAATCTTACTTTTTTGTGTGTTATCAAATTTTATTTCATATACATTGCATATAAATAAAAATGAATTATAGGAACATACATTTTATTTTAAAAACAAAAAAAGTAAAGAATTAATGAACATAAAAATTAGGCAGAATATGTAATGTGAGTTATACATAAGATTTTATTCACTGTCACTTTCTGACAATAAATGCATATGTTTGTGCATGATTGAAATATCACTGCTATCACTAAAAATGCTTTGGTTATCATGTTCTTCATCACAGGTGAAGTTCTTTCTGTTAACTCCTGAACAATTTAACACTTTAGCAGTAATGTCCTGTGGTGCTGATGTTACAGTGGTTTTATGAACAAATTCAGTTATTAATGGCTGGGTTCATATTGTGGCTAGGCCTTTATATAATTCTCTATATGACAACATTAACAATTTCAGATTATATTGAATCTTTAAATCTCATTCCTCATTAGGATCATACTTGACAAAATGATTACCCAACTTGTTAGCTAGTTCAAAACCTTCTTTAATTAAATTTGCATATAAAACTGAATCATTATCTTCATTATCACTCTGTTTTTTGAAATCAGGAGTATTAAGAACAACCTCTATGATTTCATCCTCACTTAGGGCTTTGTCAACCAACAATTCATGGATATGTGCAGATGACAGATCATCAAATCCTTCTCTGCCAATTAAGTGGATCATTGTTATGATGTTGGGAAATTCAGTGGTACTAGGGATGACAGGATCCTTGCTTTTGACACATTCTGGCCAAATAGCTTTCAAACATCCATTCAAAGTTGATGGTCTTAATTCAGCTAACACTAACCCAACTTGCTTCACAAAATCTATAATTAAAAATTTTTTCCACACATCAATGACAGTTAATGTTTTATCATTCATTTTGTCCAAAATGTACTGAAATGTTCATTTTACATAGTAAGTTTTAAATGTTGCAATAATTCCTTGGTCTAGTGGTTGAATCAAGGATGTGGTATTAGGCCACAGAAAACAAAATTGTACATTTGGGTGTTCCAAGATTGGATGGCAGGAGACTTTATCTGGAATCAATAGAACTTTAAATTCTAGACCTTTGGCATTCATATATTGCCTAACTTTTGGGATGAAACATTTGTTGAACCATTCAGTAAAGATTTCAGTGGTAACTCAGGCCTTTTTATTTACCATTCACTGAACTGGCAATTTAATCAAATCTACATCTTTTATTGAACATGGTCTTTGGGTTTGATTAACAAGTAAAGGTTTCAATATAGAATCTCTTGAAGTATTAGAGCAAAACCCCAAGGTGACACAATCTTTAGCTATTTTGAAACTTAGCAGTTTTCTGATTTTACTAAGTAGGTTCTATTTGGCATTCTTTTTCAAAAAAGACCACTTTCATCAACATTTCAAACTTGATCAGGAGTGTATATCTTTGATAATTTTAGCTAATTTTTTTGGAAATTTTTTGGCAGCTGTTTCACCTGCAGATGCAGTTTTCCCTTATATTTTAATGTTGTGAAGTGCATGTCTTTTGAGGAACCCTGCCATCCAGGCTGTACTTCAGAAAATCTATACACCTTGTTTGGCTCAGATGGAGTGCCTGGCTCCATTTCTTTAATTTATTTATAAATTCTTAGTGTTGTTTGCTTGATGGCATTTCCATCTACTAGTACTCTTTTTTGTAGATATATTACCAAGACTTTTTCCATTTTCTCCTTAACAATATCTCTTATGTAAGATGATGACTTAGCAGTTAATTTTGTTCCAGGAATATACCAACATCCTAATAGCAGCAGCTTCATTACCTTTAATAGTTCTTATGATAACTTTATGTAAACCAAAATGCTTTCCTACAGACATTGCCCCTTCTCTGGTCGCAAGATGAGCTAAAATTTGAATTTTAGCATCCAAAGAAATTACTTTCCTCCTCCTTTTTTTTTGTAGGTGGATTATTTGACATTATATGATGGCTACTGAAAAATATTTCAGATTTAATTAACAAACATAGATTTGAAAATATGCATGAAATGTATAACTTACCATCTATTAAATTTTAACAAAATTAATAAATTGAATCTTGTTTTAATTTTTATTAAATTTTTTGACATCAACTCCAACAAGGTACTGTACACTTTTTAAAAATCTAATATCAAAAACATCAAAATGCAAACAAAACATTAACACCAAAAAGGTACTGTACTTTCCCTTTCAAAACAAAACCAATTTTTGTGGACCTCAGACACTTCTGCACAACCTTCAGATTGTTCCATTTTTTATGTTCAAATTATTTAATTTTTTATAAAAAAAAATACATTTTGCAAAAAATTATAAAATTATATTAATTCATATAAAATCTTCTGTATATTTCATTAAAACAACGTATGTAAAAAAAATTATTTTTTAAAAATTGTGTTAAATCAAAATTATTTAAAAAAGTTTGTATGAAAACGGAATTAGGTGTAAATCAATTAACATGATATAAATTTCCATCTCTTTTTTAAATTTAATAATAAAGACAATTTGTATAGATTACATAATATTTTTTACACTATTGTCATATTTGTTTTTTTACTACTAAAANGGAAAGTATGGCAATCAGTCAAAAAATGACAACTGAAGATTTTTATAATTTTGGACTTAGGACACCTTGAAACGTTAAGAAATGCAAAAAAATTCAAGGATTATTTCTGTGTGTCTAGATGTTAATATTTTTATTTTATTTATCTATTAATATTTAATTTGTATTTAAGGGTTGCCAAAGAGTTGTAGAAGATTGGCAAAAGATATTACAAGTTCATTCATTAGTACTGAATCCACAAGATGATATGAGAACATGGTTAAAATATGCAAGTTTATGTCAAAGAGCTGGTCGTTTAGTAAGTTTATTTTAATCTGTCATTTCTACACTAATAAATAAATAATTTTTGCTAACAACTATAGCATACAGACTAAATTTTTTAAATTGTGTGAAAAACAAAAGATTTTTTCAAGAAACTAATACATTTAGTTCAATAAATTTAGCCATTCTCAAACTTTATATTCAAATAACTAATAGTACAGCTTTTAAATTCAAAGGATTGAAATTTCTGGATTTCAACAGTAGCCTGAACAGAAGAGTCTTTTTTTTTTTATTTTTTTATATTTGTGGTTTTAGGCCCCTTACTGCTCAGAGAGCACAAAGAGGCCAAAAACAGAAGAGTCTGTGGGACTTAAGGTTATTTTGTCATTTTAGAAACTTTTATTTGTCATTATATGAACTTTAATTTTACTTCTACAGTTTATTAAACAAATTCAATATTTTACCACCTTTTCCAGCTCCTCATTTTGAAGATAAGGTAATAGAAAAGACAGCAAAATATTGAGATTTTTATAATAAATAACACTCAGAATATTAATTTTGAATGGGTTTGTTTTGTATATTCTAGACTGTTATATATTAAGATTGTACGCTGAGTATGATCAGATCTTAAACAAATACATTTTTTTTAATTAATAAATTGCAGAATTTTAATTGTTTTCCTTAAGTCCTTAAGTTAATAGTTATTTATTCATTTATTTACCTTGTGGAATACTTACATTAAGCATGGTTTCTTATGATGACAGTAATCTCAGGTTTATTGTTTTCTAGCTATTGATTTGTTTGGATTCTAAAGTTTTTTGCTTGATTATTTTCAATGATTTTTATATGTGAATTCTTTTAGTTTCAGTAGTTTCTAGTTGCCTCAGAATCTATATTTTTCATAGACACCAGTGTAGTAATCTGCTTACATAATTATGTGTATTTTTGTAATGTTCAGTGTGCTTTATCTAATTATTTTATGGTCAACAATTTCATTCTTTGTATAATACTTATTATCATTACTAGTCTTTTTTCTGTTTTTATTCTGAAGGCATTTGTGCATTGTACCTAATCCTAGAGAGCAATTGTTTTTTCTGCTTTTTCTTAATATATCATATTTAAGATATTGTCATATTACGTTGCTGTCTGTTTTGTTTTGTTTTTTTTAATTGTGTAATAATATGATTCTTAATTTAGCTAATTTAATTTCCATCTGTTACTTTTTCTATATCTGTACAAAGTCCATTTCTACAAATAATTCATTTTTTTTTTTAATATCTGTCATTAATTTAGCAGCACAGATTTTGATATAATCATTCAGATCTCATTTTCCTTCTTTTTCAGTTTCTTTATTTTCAGTAGTACAAATTCATCAATTTTTTTGGCAGATAGAATCTACTGATGACTTTGACTAATGTCATTTACATTTATATTAGACATAAATGGCATTAATCACAATCATCATTTTTACTTTCCTGGCTGTTATATATAACAGAGGGAAAGTATGGCAATCAGTCAAAAAATGACAACTGAAGATTTTTATAATTTTGGACTTAGGACACCTTGAAACGTTAAGAAATGCAAAAAAATTCAAGGCTAATTTCTGTGGGGGGCATGATTTTGTTTACCCTGTTTGAAACTTAATAACTTCTGTGCTTTTTTTTGAAAATTTCTGAAATTTTGCAGGGAGATTTGTTTATTAAGGGATTGATGCTATTAAATTTTGGTGGTTAAAGATTAAGAGGGTGGGGAGATGATGAGAATCATGTGTATCTCCAGTAGGGTTGGATATAATGATGATTTTACTCGTTATTAACATTTACAATTTTTTGTAAAACCCATCCCTACTCTCAAAATTAAGATTTTGCCATTTTATAATAATTAAAAATATAAAAATTTTAAAAATAAAATATCATAACAGATGGCACTACCAAAATTTTAAATGTTGCCGAGAAAGTTGAGCAGTTTGTTGCTGGTTTATTCTTGTTTGTCTGTCAGTACTATCAAAGTCCAACTGACTTCATTCAATTATTTCTTCAGTATATTGAATTACCAGAACTAATTGAATTAGGTCCTGATCATATTGCTGTTATTTAAATTTAATTTTAAGATTCTTCTTAATCATTTTTAATAAATATTATTTTAAGAATTAATGTAGTATTAATTAACTACTATTTCAGGCATTATCTCATAGAACATTGGTGATGTTACTTGGAATGGACCCTACAATGCAGTCAGACATGCCTATTCCTACTGCTAGGCCTCATGTTACATTTGCATATATAAAACACATGTGGAAAAGTAATCAAAAAGTATGTTTCTTTTTAAATATTTTGCTTGTTAAAAAATGTTTAAATAAAGTTTTAACAGTATGCATGCTTTTGTAATTTCAATACATTTTATTTTTATTAATGTAAAATACATCTTGGTGATTTTTCATAATCATGAATTATTTTTATTATTTTAATATGTTGAAAAAATATTAAAAGAGAGAATGATAATTTGTTTATTTTTAATTAAATGTATGTATACACTATGATATTATGAATGTAGTCTATATGTACAAAATATACTAAGGGAAAATCTATTTCCAGTTTGTTAAGGTATTTATGTATGAATTACATTAGTTTTTTTTTACATCATTTTAAAGCTTATTTAATGTAGATTACCCCTATTACAACTTTTTTCTGTTTAATGTCAAATAAAATAATTAGAAGCAAAAAATATGCCCAATTTTGCTATTTCCATAGTGGTGCTCCTCACTGCCATTCTTGCTATTAAACTTACCCCTATCCAACATAAAAATGCTTCTGAAAATAACTTTTCAAGTTGACATTTTTTTTATTCCTATCCAATTATTTTTTAAATTTTATGTTATTAATAGAAAGGTTATTGTAAATTAAATTTTGGTCAGGACGACTGATGTCATTTGTTTTGAAGAAAGTGAAGAATTCTTACAGGTGGACAAGAAAGAAACAAAAACTTGTGTTTGACTAAATGTTGTCAACTTACAAAATCACTTACTCAACATTGGAGTGTAGTAAATTAACAATATCTTCAAATCTGTTACTGGTGTGTTCTCCCACGACAACTCACAACTTATTTGCATGAAAAAATTAATATCTAACTGTAAAGATATTTACACAAAAAATATTATAAAATTTCTCAGTATACAAGTCTTAAATTAATATTTATATGTAAATAAATTTCTTTCTTTCATTATTTTTTCTATTTAAAAAATAATGAAAGAAAGAAATAATTGTTGTTGTTACTTTCATTATTTTAATTGTTATTAACATTTTAATTTCATTATTTTAATTGTTTTTTTAATATTTTAATTTAAATGTTAAAAAAATAATTGTTATTACTTTCATTATTTTTTAAATAGAAAAAATAATGAAAGTAATAACAATTATTTTTATAGCAAATATATTTTTGCTAGGATGTATATGATAAAAAATTATTAATAGTAACTAGTATGTATATTTTACATACATAATAAATTGTATACATATACTGTATATAGGCCTGTATATATGTATATACAGGGGTTGCACCGCATAGCATCAAGATGGCCACTTGACAATATTTTTATTAAAGTGGCAAAAAAAAATATAATACTGATGAATAAAAATCCTAGTTCACTTATTTCAACATTTAGTGTGAAATTGAATCACAAAAACATGCTTCAGGAAAACAGCAGCATGTCAAGCTTCTGTGCAATGCGAATCCCATGCACATGCACCACACACCTATCAATTTCATGATGTCACACAGCAAGTTCAGACAGAAAAGTAGGAAGTGACATTGAGATCCAAAGCCAGTTTTGTGTAATGCCACCCAGCATTTCTAGATTGGGAATTTTTATTGACTGACAGAAAATTTAGGGAATATTTTGTGGTGACATTTTTTTCACTTTGATCTTTTTTCAGTAGACTAAAACAAAAATTTTGATATGATAGAACATGTGAAATACTGTTTATACATCATGATCAAATGTGTTATTCAGAATTATTCGTTAAAAAATTATTCAAAAATGATTCCTATTTCTAAGTGACAGCTTTACATGTTACTTTTGCTTTCCAGATTCCAAACTAGTAAGACTACCAGNAAGTTTGTATATTCAGATTTGTAAATATGGCAGTAAAAATAAGATAATGAAAAATAAAGTTAATAATCAAACTGTATTTAAAAAACAAAGAAATAGTGAAATACTGTTTATACATCATGATCAAATGTGTTATTCAGAATTATTCGTTAAAAAATTATTCAAAAATGATTCCTATTTCTAAGTGACAGCTTTACATGTTACTTTTGCTTTCCAGATTCCAAACTAGTAAGACTACCAGCATCTGCATTAATTAGTAAGTTGAGGTGGCAAAAAACTGGCAAAATAATTGGTGATTTTTTTTAAAAATTTATAGTGTGACCTCTACTATATATATATGTACAGTACATATACACACATACATATATACATATACAAAACACTGCTTGTGTGTATATGTAAAAATTTATCTAATCAGTGTGTAATAAAATTATTTATTTCCTTGTAGGAAAGTGCTTTTCGGCAACTTCAGTATTTTGTTCAAACAGCACTTCATCCACAAAATTTGCATTTAATTTCTTCAGAAGATCAACAAAGAACGGAACTATACAAACTATTAGCAAAGTAATTCATTAATATATATTTTTAATTTAGTATATTTATATTAATTGAAATGCATAAAATTTGGGTCTTAAATTATTAATAATATTTTAAACCATTACTAATATAGTAAAACCCCTACTTTGTGACCAGTAATGGTTCTGAACAACAGTGGTCTTTGTGAAGGGCAGTCACTTTGGTGGGTGATCTTTTAGAGGGGTTTTACTGTATTTTAAAATTACTAAACATAAATTTTTACTAAAATAAAATAAATAGCATGAAGCAAAATTTTGATTAAGATTATTATTGTTGATTATATTGTAAAAAAAGTAAGTTAACATTAAAACTAAATATTATATATGAAAGATATTTCTAATAATTATCCTTTATTCATTTATAAAATCTTTGTCATAAACTAAATTAGTTATAAGTATTTTTGGTTCATTTTAAATTATTGTAAGTCATTTATAATAAATGTAGCATGATTAAATTTAGTTAAGATTTTTATTTAAATTTATATTCTTTTGAAGCTAAGAGTTTTATCACCATAAATGTTCATATCTGTTTATCATGCTTTTTTTTTAGAAAAAAACTATTTTAAATAGACTGATAGATTTTTTGAATGATAAATGCTATATCTTCAGAAACATTTAATCAAAATAATAAGTGCATCTAATTCAATTATATTTGTGCTTATAAAAACAAAATTAGTTGATTATATTGTAAAAAATTTTTCATTATGAAAAATTTAGTTTAAAATTTAAAAATTGTTATTAAATGTATTATGTGCTTTTTTAATTAAAATTTGTAATTTTGAAAAATGTTTTAATTATAACTAATTTTAAAACAGATGCTATTTGAAGTTAGGAGAATGGCAAGAAAGCTTACAAGGCATAAATGAAACATCAATTCCTATGATACTACAATATTATGCTGCTGCTTCAGAAAGAGATAAAAACTGGTATAAGGTAATATTCTTATATTATTTATCTATTGATTCTTTATTTCTATAAAAATAATTTTCCTTTGTTAAAAAAAAATGAAGATTTTTGTATGATAATATTTGTTTTTTACAGTGGTGTTAGTTTCTGTTGAAAGTTATCTGAATTTATCTGATTTTACTGTATAATTAATTCTAAAATAATATATAAAAAAAACTAGAACAGCAAAAGCATTATTTATTTTTTTTTTTATAGCATTCTTATCATTTAGAAGAGATTTGAATATTTTATTTAATCCAATGATGTCATTTAGCACAGACATTTAGGTCTCATGTCCAAAATGTTTCATTTTATATTCCTTAAAATTAATACTTATTTGTTAGTTTTAAAATCAATTAAACTCTGCTTTATTGGAGAACTCATTTACAATAGAGTAATAATCAAGTATTTTTAACCCTTTTGGCTCATCTTTAGGGTGGTAACTGCTTAATACTTTGTACATATGCACAATGAAAATCAGTTTGTAACTTTAATACACTAAACATTCAAATTTCAAAGAATATTAAAAAGAGTAGATACTTTTAAATTTTGTTTGGTATGTATTATTTTGTTCATTTAAAATAATTTTGATAAGATTTTTAACCCAATATTGATATTTAATCCAAATTATAAGATAATATTTTAAAAAATAGTTTTTTTTTTTTAATTTTTACTTTTTTTCTGTTGGTCTTTGTTTTACTTTTATAAATTTATAATTTCCTTCAGAATAAAGTATTCTTGAATTTTTAGGCACGTGTCTTTGAATAAATTATAGAATTCTATGAAAGTTGTTTATTATCTTGTCTTTAGACATATTTTAATCTTTGTGAGAAACTTTAAATATGTGTAATGTTTTTATGTATAATCTAAAATAATAAAAAAACATTAAAGTTTATTTTTTAAGCATTCAAATGTTAATATGTTAATCACTTATTTAACCAAAATAAAATATATTATTTGACTAATTTACAATTGGTATAAATTAAAATTATTTTTCAGGCTTGTCATGCATGGGCTTATATGAATTATGAGGCTGTTTTATTTTATAAACATCAAAAACCAAAGAAACAAGATGAATTAACAAATTCTAATAATTCAAATATATCTTCTGATGTCTCATCAGTAGCTACACAAGAGTCAGAAACAGTAGATGCTTCAAAACTTGGTTTGGTATGTACTATTTTATTGATATTTTAAATAATTTTGGTTTGGATAACTGTCACAGGAATATTTTTCTTGCTTTTTTCTTTTTGATTATTAACGTTTTCCTTTGAAATTTTGTTTTTGTTTCCTTGTGCACTCTGTTTAATATATTGTTTATCATATTTTGAGACTGTATTTTTCTTCTTATTCTAGTGATTATGTTTTAGTATAGTTTAATTCTCTACAATGAATATTTCAAGATGATTATCTTAAAATGAAAATATGAATTACTTATGTTTATATCGGCTTGATATGTATTTTTGTATTTTTTTTTTTTTTTTT